>NC_135086.1:23230624-23530624 GCF_051107435.1 Chaetodon auriga
GACATCTCCTCCTCTCTCGAGGAAACGTCAGATAGGCAGGGGTACTCTTTCTACAGCTCAATGAACTTTTCCTCTCTTTCATTGTCCCACCTGACAGCAGCAACCTCTGCCTCCCTCCTCCTCCTCTTTGCCATGGTTACGTGACTGCACTCTGGAGAGAGCACCCGGTTGGTCAACGCTCAGGAACATGTCGTGGGAAATGTCACACTAGACGTGTCGAGACAAAGTCGTTTAGCATGTCACACTACATGGGTATAAATGCCCGATTGTCGCTCACGATCGTCCACGATGCTGGTAATTGCTCAGCCATGACAAAATTGTCCCAAAATTGGGCTAGTCTGATCCAGGTATTAGTTTATCCAACCAAAACCTGTTGAATTGCAAGTGAAATATTTGCCATTTCTCAGGTGCTATTAAACATTAAATCATTTAGAATGTAACCTCACATGAAAATTGGCTGAAATATAGTGTTAGTGGTTGGGGGTTTGTGCCTGGGTTTGACCATTTTTGTATTTGTGAAGGGGGGAATGTCAGTCAAGTGGAATCTTCCGTTGCCATTAGTATTCAGTAGTTCTGATTCTTCAAATGGTCTTTTTGGGGTTCTTAAATACCAACAAAGTGGTAAAATTACGTAGCTGTTAACCCTCTGGATGACAAAAGACAATGAAGACAATGCAGGAAAGATGATCCACAAAGCTATTGGGGAAACTCTGAGTCAATGAAATTGAGAGACAAACCGCAAAAGAATGATATTTATAGCATTAACCCACAATCAAAGACATTAAGCACAACAATCCCTTCAGAGTTACTTATAGAAGGCAGACCACGAGCGGTTTCGAAACAATTCTTCCTAATACTTTCTGTGAAGAAAGCAATTGCAAAACAGCGGGTTGAGGAGTTATTTTTAAATCAGTTTTTAATCCCTGGAATGAGATGGAAGTGTTAAGTTGTATGCCACAACCACATCAGTCCAACTGAACTTTACCACTTCAAGGAGGAATACATTAAGTACAGCAGATCGTTCTGCTTTCAGTCAAACAGCAGCCCCTCCTGAAACAGACCAAAAGCAGTTTCATTCTGACAGCCAGAGTTTTGTCACATCAGATCCTGATCCATCTGTAGTTACTCTGTTTCTTTCAGCTATTTTGTGACACTTTTTCTTTAGTTTTGATATGTTTAATATGTTTTTCTGATATCGGTTTTGTGCAAACTAAACCACAACAGTAGGCACAGTCTGAGTCTAATGTTTTCAATGCAGCATTGTCGATAGCTGTTCATTCACTCTGCTATCATCTGTTGGACTCTTGTGGGTGTTATATATTTACTGAACTAATTACTGTATTATATTTCCCATGGGTACTTCACGCTGTTCTTTCACTGATGATTCGTTTGTCTGTACTTTTCTGAGTCCAGTTTTTTGTTACTTTGCTAGTTCATTTTCTACAATACCTTTTTCTTATTCTTGTTCGTGGTATCTCATCTTTTTTTGATTTGTTGCCGTTGTTGTCAGATTTTTTGTGTTTTATCCAATGCTGTTTTCACTGTTGCGTCCTGGAGGCCTAAAACCTTCAACAGTCAGCCTCTGTCTTCAGTCTTCAGTTGAAGTGTGTTTGGCTTGCTTGTCTGTGCACTTAGACGTATTGTGAAGGCAGAAGAGCCATTCTTTGTATCCATGCATGATCTTTTCATTACCTAAGAAAGGCCTTCAGGCTGAGCACTGGACACTTTATGTTATGTAATAGTTTCTGGACAACAATGAAGTCTATGACCATAAGCTACTTCAGGTCTTTGTATGAGATTTGCTTGCAGTAAGATCTCGTTAAATAAGGCCAGCATTGTTTCTAAAATAGGGATGCATGTTGCAGTCAGCTGTCCAGGTTCTGAATGTTGGCTTGTCACTGGACAGGCGTTGGTTTGAATCCCCAAACAGGTTTAGATGATCTTCGCTGGGAGGGTCAATTAACTAACGTTGATGTTCTGATGTACCCATGAACAGCACACTGGTAGGGGGCAGATAACTGCGTGTTTGTCCCAACAACAGTGTTCTTGTTGTTTCTGCCATCAGCTACTGATCATATGAGAGCTGCTAATGATCTTACACAAGCAAGGATTGTGAGGAGTGTGTGCGTACGTGTGTTTGCAACAGTGTCATTTTCTTGTGTGCATGTGATGTCTTGACATTATTCTCTATTTGTATTGCACGGCTAGTTTGTGGAAGGGGGACAGATGAACACTCGCACAAATCCACGTGACAGATGAAATCATGCACACTGCAGCTCCCAAAAGACTCAGTCTGACGCAAACATATTAAACTTTTGCACACACACACTTTCTTCACTCACTGTGTTTGTGTATGAATTCCCGAAAAAGGTCAGACGTGATTTCAGCATGATTGAATCTGACTCGATGAAGTTCTAATAACGTCTGCGATGATTTAGTCAAATGTCACCAATTTCAGCTGAGTCAGCGAATGCAGACCAAGAGAGGCTCGCTGAAGGAATTTGAGCGAGGAAAATCAAAATGGAGCGAATGGCGAAGGGAGGCAGCGTGGCTGGAAAGGAAAGCAGAGGGTCAAGAGGGGCGCAGACACATTGGCGTGGAGAGAGGGAGACTGCTGCAGTGTATTTAAATGTTGCTGCCTGTCAGTTATTTTTAGGTCACACACATCCAGCCTGCTCAGCATGATAGAAACACACACACTGGTGCCACCTGCTGACATTACACTTGGTGTGTAGACAGCTGCCAGGTGTGTGCGTGTGCTTGGAGTTGTTGGAAGTTTTCACCTTTCACCTTTGATGAAGCAAGCCAGTGGACGGTCGCCACAAAGGTGGAACCTTTACTGTGACACGTGTACTCCCCAAAAGGACAAAGGGGTCCTTTAAAAATTCATGGCTACCTACATTCCCAAAATATTGAGACATCATCCGAACCAAGGCCAATTGTCAGAAGCCCAGTGTGGTTTTCATATAGTCCTGTCAGCAGGAAGGAAGACCGTGTGTCTGCTGCTTCCACGTCCGTCCGAAGGAAATACAATCATCTATAATAAAACATTTTCTGTCTCTGTGTCTCTGCAGGCTGATTGAATTCATCCACTCTGTGCTGTGTTGGAGCTGGACTGAGCAGTGTTTGCAGGCCAAAGGTAAACAGCATTAAAGCACTCTTATCATTTCATATCTCACTGTCACGTGGAAAGTTCTGGTCTGTGCTTTATTCCTTGATAGTGTTTTTGTGCCTCACCATTTGCCCAAAAGTATGTGGACATTTTGGGTACTTCTTGTCTGGGGCTGTTTGAGTTGGCTCCTCACTTCCATTGAAGAGAAAACTTTATGATACAACACAGAATTATATTTTAGACAATGGTGCTCTCGCAGTTTTATCCCAACGGTTTGGAGAACTCTCTTTCCTGTTTCAACATGATTATGTCCCTGTGCACAAAGCCAGGTTCATAAGAAATGGTTTCCCAGTTTGGTGTGGAAGACCTTGACTGGCCTGCACAGAGCCCTGACATCAACCCCATCCAACACCTTTGACACGAACTGGAAGGCAGACTAAAGCCAGGCTTTATCACCCTGCATGAGTCACTGACCTTGCTAATGTTCTGGTAGCTGAATGGGAGCAAATCCCTGCAGCACGATTCCAGCATCATATGGAAAGCCTGAAACCAGTGAAGACTGTTATAAAAGCAGAGTAATTCCCATATTTTGTAATGAGATGTTCAACAGTCTTGTAAAGTATGGGCATAATGTCATGGTGATATTATTTAAACTGGTCTGCTGACATCTGGTCGGGGCGCACTGTGCAGCATTTGTTATGATCCCACTGTGTTCATACTTGAGCCATATCCAAAGTACAGCGTATGATATTTTTCTATTAATGTCCTGTATGTCACTTATCCTCTTTTAGTCCATAAATATCAAAGCAGTTGTAAAAAACCATCAAGCCAGCATTCAACCGATGGTTTGAAGGCTGTGTCAAGGTTTCCAAAGTAAATGTTCTTGTTGTGAATGTTACAATCAATCACCCCCAGCCTCTTGCAGGCTTCTGCATTCTTTACGCTTGTGTTTCATCCCTGTTGAGCTTTGTGGGAAACCTGAATGTCTCTGTGGTAAGAGGCTCCCACGTTTACCCACCGCCAACTCTTGAGTGTCGGAATTCTAAATCTGTGGTCAGTGCAAACTAATGCCTGGATGCTTGTGAGAGGAGGCATGTCATTTTCTGCTACAGCCTGCGGGGGGTTGTTATGAAGAGTGGAAAGTGACATGATACCTTTTATGTGATGGAATTTTATTTTCTTTTTTTCGGAACAGTGAAGTTTCTTTGCCGTCCCAGTTTACTGTTAGTGTTAGATACTGGGACCTCGTGCTTGCCAGTTAGCTTTTGCCAGTGGTTCCAAGGGTACAAGTAACAAATTGTTACGATGCTAAAAAGCCATTTTTTAAGATAATTAAGCATCAGCAAAAGAGACTTTTTTTTTTATAGAGAAATGCTGTTGAAACAATAGACAGTCAGATTGAAAGGCACCATTATATACAAAGGAATCAAATGGTGATGGAATTATTGCTTTGAATGTGAAGTACAAAACAAATGGAGATTGGCTTTATTCATGCAGATTTTTGCACAGCGTTTTCCCTCCAACACAACCTGTGGGGCGGCCGTGGCTCAGGAGTTAGAGCAGCTCCTCCCTCCTGTCTGCATGTCGAGGTGTCCTCGGGCAAGATACTGAACCCCAAACTGCTCCTGATGCCTGTGCTGTCGGTGTGTGCGTGTGTGAGTGTTAACGGGTGAATGCGGCATGTGTTGCAAAGCGCTTCAGGTGGTAGGCTAGAAAAGTGCTCTGTATTGTAAATGCAGTCCATTTACCGCTTGATATAACTGCAGACAAGGTATAGTAAAAAATCTATAGAGCATATGGATCAGAACAGCCAGGAACCTCAAACAAATGAAATGTCAAATCAAAGTAAAATGCAGAAATCAAGTGTTACTCGACCCAAAGTGATGACTCAGAGTAAGCATTCAGACACAAATCTGTCTTACTGCTGTGTCCAAGGTCGTGAATGAACTTCTAAGATTAACAAAAATCTCCATTTGTTTTGGCTTGGAGGTGGTTTAGGAACACTTAGGAATGTTGGTCGGTGAGATGTTGAGATCACACAGTTTGAGAAACTTAAAGGAAGAGTGTGTGTGCGTGTGTGTGTGTGTGTGTGTGTGTGTGTGTGCGCGTGTGCGCGTGTGCGTGCGTGTGTGAGAGGGCGTATATGTGTGGGATGCTGCCCTGTTATCAGTCAGTTTTGGAGGGAGTTAAGCTGCATGCAAAGCTGCATTTACTGCACCGCTTGATCTGTACTGATGATCATATCAACGTGGTGCACGTAGAAATATACACACTACAGTGTATTTTGTATAGTGTACTTACAGTGTATGGTGTATGATGTGCGCATTTGTGAAAGAGTAGCTTATGTTTCGACGTTTATTATTGGGGCTTTATGTTAATTATAAATATAGCAAGGTGAAAACATAGAGAATAATGTCTATCATAATAAAAACTGACTGTGATTGAAGCTGAGTGCACCAGTGGAACACCACACATACATGTTTTGAACAATACTCATGCTATGGTGGTACAACTGCTTCAAGGACTGCAATGTCAGTGGAAAGTGAAATGTCTCATCAGCTTTATTGTGGATTACCATGAAGTTTGGTACAGCCATTGTCTCCAGGGATGAGGATACCCTGAATTTTCCTGTAATGGTAGCATAATGTCACAAAATGAAACTGAGGGGTCTAATGTACCGTACTGTAACCGGTGACTTAATGCAAACACACTTGCAAACTAGGAACAATTGTGTCAAAAGCTGTCCAAGCTTGCTACCATGGTAACTGTTAGCAAGCCCATAAGCTAATGTACAAAAGGTTCACAGCTTATAGACACGTTGACAGCTGTGTACGATTGATTCCTGTCTGGTGGCTGTTGAAACCCTCTTTTTTGTGGTGGTTTACACTCACACACACAGCTGATAAGCTAAAGTAGCTTCCTGCATTTTGGAATCTCCAGCTCTCTGTCCCCTCATAGGCAGACAGTTTGCCATGTGTCCATGGCAAAGCAGACTGACTTCACTCCTGTGAGCAAATGTATAAATGAACCCTACCCATTGAAATCAGCTGATTCTTCTTAAATGTTAGTGTGACCAGGCCTTTAGGCTAAGAAATAAGGGAAACTGTCATGTAAATCTCTGATCATTTCTTGCTAACCACCTGATAAACCGTTTTGATCATCCTCTGACAGCACCAAGTGCCTCCACTTTCCAGTATGTGGGGCAGCTCGTGAAACTCTGCCACACATGTAGTGTCACCTCATCCTCCAGTCTGTTTGTCTATGGGGCCACCCCTTGGGGTCAGTTTGCTCCTGTTTTAGGCCACAGGAGCAAATTGGCAGCAAGGGTGACTCTCCCACATGATATCCATGGTAAATCCATTCAGCTACAGTGGAATCAACTTCCTGCTGCCTCTTGTTTGTTTCTTCTGAAGCAAAAATAGAACTCATTTGTTCTGTCCCCACATCTGGAACACACCACTGTGTGTGTGTGTGTGTGTGTGTGTGTGTGTGTGTGTGTGTGTGTGTGTGTGTGTTAACCCTATCCCTGTGTGTATTAATTCAGTGGGTTAGTTGCACTCCTCTGTCAAAGAAGAGAAAACACACTGTGGCAAGCAGTGCTGGTCAGCAGGCAGGTTGCAGTAGTGTGAAGTATTTAGAGTAAAAGATGGGCCGAGTGTAGCTGAGCAGAGTAAACTCAGAGCACCACAGAACACACCGTCTGTCTCTACCTCCCACTCCTTCTCTGTATTAATCTCCCTTCCTCGTATTGAGAGACAGAGGCAGATGTCGATACGAGGCAGGGAAACAAAAAGGAAATGATGTAATCCCTCCTGTTGGTCTCAGGGGAAGTGATTTCATTGTTGCTGTGCTGGATCAGCAGGCGGCTCCTCGCTCGTCCTCTGCTTCCTCTGCCTCTCTCCTTTCTTCTTCCTGTGTGATGCCAGTGAAATGTTTCTGTTCTGTTTGGCCATGCTCAGTCACGAATTACTGTAAGAGACAAAGTCTGTGAAGAAAAAACATGGTGGTGGTTTTGTGTATTTTAGCTAATTACTGAATCTTTCACCATTTAGCAAGTGGGCAGCCGGGCTTTTCAGCATGACTAGCTTGTGTGTTAGCAATAGCTTGTTGGCATTCATGTGCTCCTTACTCTTTTCACAGATCTGTGGTTACTGGTGGTAACAGCAGGTGCTGCTTAAGACTACAGGTCCCACAAGTCTAGGGGCAGCAAAACAAAGAAGTCAGGCAATAATTTAATGATAATGATAATGTCTTTTCCCATCATTCTCAGTCTGTCGACAGCAGGACACGGTGAAAGGAGCTGTTACTTCGATGAGAAGCTCGAGGTGTGCAGCCTGTCGCCTGCAGCTCTTCATCGAACAGCTCACTGTGGCTGCTCCTTCATGTTCCATCACTAGCTGCAATGTTTCAGACTGAGCTGCTGTTAAAAAAATGACTGTTTGTCTTGTTTTGTAGGCACATTTTTATTGAACAGTAGTGGTCAGTATCCATCTCACTGACAAACACATTGCATTTCCTGTCACTGCTTCATGATTCTGAACCTGAAGTTGTGGTGTTTCTTGCCTGCACCTCTATGGAAATACCACAATCATTGGTAGAAGTAGGATGAACTGAAAAGTGTCTTTTGTGCAGTGTAGCAGGTATAAAGCCAGAAATCTTAAAAAAAAAAATGATGATTTTACAAAAAAACAAAAAGTGTGCCCACCAGTGTTACCAGTATTGGAAAGAAATGGGGGCTCCATATGCTATGTGTATTGAGTCTTTTTATAACCTGTAGAAACACTCTGCCTTGTTCTTACCATCAGCCAAACATTTACTTTTGTCTTCTTTCTGCACATATAGTCAGCAAGTCACATACTGTAATTTTTACCAACTTTCCAAGTTGTCCACACAAATTTTCTCAGTCAGGTACAAATTTTTCTGATTATTCCAACATCCCATGGATGCACTCAATTGTGCGATCTCATTCGCTGATAGATAGTGACTAAACAGACATTTCTTAAAATGAAAATCTTCGACGTTAATACTTAAAGAAAGATAGATGTTCGAAAGAGGGCATTGTAATGTTTTGTTTGTTTGTTTGTTTGTTTTTGCAATACTATTACATATACTTCCATTGAAAGGAAGTCAGGCTGCACTAGTCAGTCATAATCAAATGCTATTCAAAAATAACCCTCCCCGAAAACTGTGTCACATGACAGAGCTTGTGAGAACTTGTGTTAGAGACATGCAGTACTCACTGTTCCTCAAAGCATGTTCAAAGTGTGGTTACTGTTGTTCTTATGTTGGATCAGATAGATGAAGTCTGGGTCTTGACTTCTGATTATGCAGCATCTTGAGAGTCCTCTCTGTTCTCCGGGTTGCTACACACTCAGAGTCTTAGCTGACTACCAGTCTATGACATGAGCCAAGCAGGGACACTCCCATAATATGAATGTCACCTGTGTGAAAGAGAGAGCAGCAGGCATCAAACAGTTTCACTGCAGAATCACTGTCTGACCTGGCAGCCCTCAGGCCTCACACACACACACACACACACACACACACACACACACACACACACACAGCTCCTGTAATTGATGTCACAGTGTGAATCCTGGGGCTTATTATGTACCCTGGCGAGACGCTGGCGCACACACATGCACAGGCTGTGTGTGTGTTTTATTTACAGCGTGGAGTTGAGCATGAAGGATGACATTAAAGCTTAAAGTCTGCATGGAAATGAAACAAAACATTTCTTCGACTTGTTTTTTTCTTTAATGTCAAATGTGATTTCCTTTATTGTCAGCAAGGGAAAGAAAAAGAAAAATGACTACAAAAAGTGGAAAACACCCCAAAAATCAAATAGACAAAAGAAGTGAAGTGTTCATGTAACAAAATCAACTTCTGACTGTTAAGATAAGGAAGGACATGTTTTCTCAGAAGTTCAGAAAGTGGTCAGTTCTTTTAACAGGCAGTGCTTTAGAGCGTGTGTGTGTGTGTGTGTGTGTGTGTGTGTGTGTGTGTGAGAGAGAGAGAGAGAGAAACATCTCAACTTACTGTCTAGATTTACTCATTACTTTTTTTCTCTGAATCTGATTTATAGCTTCACTTCACAAAAAACTAACAACCAGGCCTAAAAATACCAGTGTGTGTGTGTGTGTGTGTGTGTGTGTGTGTGTGTGTGTGTGTGTTTTACAGTGTGACAGAGTGTGTGTGATGTCCTGATATAGAGCCGTGGGAACAGGCCACATTGAATGCCGTTGAAGGAACTTTAGAGCCTTTTCTGTTGTAGTTTTGTTGTGGCAGTGGACCAGTTGAGGCTCTGTGGGAAACTGGGAGCTGCCCAGTAGAGATGCAGTGTGTGCTCAAGGGCACTAAAGCAGCAGATGCTGGTAGAGTCAAGAGGGAGCAGAAACAGTTGCCAACAGTGTAGTTTATCCTCCTCTCCTCTCTTTTACTCTCCTCTCCTCTCCTCTCCTCTAGAGTCTATGCTTATCGTTGCTACAGGAGATAAAGAAACTGCAGTAATAAATTTTCTATTTACTGTCTCACTCACCCTGATTAAAATAGAGGAGAGATAAAGCAAATGATAGGAGGGAGAAGGGTGAGTAGAATAAGGAATGAGACATGGGGGAGGAAAAACAGTCATATATAAGGAAGCAGGGAGAGAAATTAAGGGAAAGAAAAAAATGGTAGTAGGAGGAGTGAAGGATGGGAGTATGATTGCATGGTTTGAGTCTGACAGACAGGAGGAGTGTGGCTGCAGCAGCAAAGTAATTACTGTTTACTTTGGACACACACACGCACAGCACTTTTAGCCCATCAGGACGACTTGCTGTCTCAGCTCTGTTTGACAGAGAACAGAGGTTGACAGAGTGCTGGTTTTAAGACTTTCTGGTGGTGCATTCAACTACAGTCTGGCACGAGAGAGTCAGTGTTCTACAGCTGAGCAACAACCAGTATCACACAGAGATGGCCAAATGCATGTGATCCTTCAATGTCTGACCTTTGTTTTTTTTCTCTTTGGGTTGACACATCAGTTTATTTTGCTTTTCTTCAGACACCATAGCTTCCATGAATACACCAAAATTAGGTCTGAGGCTTCTGTCCCTGCTGGCATCTACATCGTCAAGTGGTGATAATTTCTAAAAAATAAGTAACAGGGACTGACTGTTAGCCCTCTCGCTTTCTCTGAAACTTAATTTCTTACTGTAGTGAAGCAAAAGGAATCATTGCCCGTCAGGTACAGGAGGAAAGCAAAACAGTAAGCCAAGGATACGATTAGAGAAATGCTCAGATGGGGTGTAAATTGACTAAAACATGCCAAACCTGAAGTATGCTCACCCTTAACATTGTACAGTGTGTCTCTATTTGTCCTGCATTTCCCAGAATTCCATTGGACAACCCCCAGAAAAGGGGTCCATACACATGTGTATATGTTGGCTTGCTTGGGCTCCATCTGAGTATGCACACACTTTGTTTATATACAGTAGATACGTATAAACTATCACGGTATTTCTCTGTACAAATACACAAAGATAAGCCGGGTGGATATGGATAAAATATAAAGTGTGATTCTATTACTTTAATATTAATATAAATACTGTATATTTGACTATTCAGAAGCATGTTTAACATATAATTTACTTATTTACTTACTTATTTTTTTTGTTTGAACAAAATCCAGTAACTTTAATGAATATATGTTCTTTAAAATACTAGTAATTGATTTACACATCGAGCACACCTAGAGCAGCCTTAGCATTTCTTTACTTCTTCTACTTGACAAATCAAATTTTTTTTATTTTTCCCATTAGCTCTGTTTGGGCCTCCACCAGTTCCTGAGGGACATCTCTGGCTGTTTAGCTGCTAAATGCTTCACAGTGTTCACCAGCTTGTCACTAACTGTCTGTCTCTTGTTTGGTGGAAGTAAGGTTAATAATGCAAGCCACGAGAGGCCATAATAACCAAACGATGAGCTCAAAGGGCTGGAATCAGATTTGTGTCGAGCAGTTTTTGCAGGTCGGAGCTTCCACGTTTCCTCTCGAGATAAAGCCAGCGGAGGTCAGATGCGACGTGAAGGGAATTTTCTTCTCATTCAGATTGTGCCTGCAAAGAAAAAAGGTTCATTTGTTGGCCGGCATCTAACATTCGCCTGTGTGGAAACAGCAGATTGTTGTACAAGAGCGCAGCTGTGAGAGTTTTCACAACGCTCCTCTAGTCCCTCAGCAGTCAAACACACACACACACACACACACACACACACACACACACACACACACACACACACACACACACACATTTGCCTTATCCTCTAGCCTAAATGACAGACCTTGCTAACCACAGGGATCTAATTGTAGCACCACTCCTCACAGTGTGTGTGTGTGTGTGTGTGTGTGTGTGTGTGTGTGTGTGTGTGTGTGTGTGTGTGTGGTGTGTTTTTCAATGTGTTTGTATGTGGGTGTGTGACATTCTGCTCTCTAATCTTGTGTGTGTGTGTGTTGGCTGGCTGTCTCTCCCCAGAGAGGGACAGGGGGGCGACAACAAAACGCTTACCCAGGAATAGCACACTGTGCCCTGGGCAATACTCTGGGGTCGCCTGGGTGGAGATCTGGAGGAGAGGAAAAGGAGGAGGTGAGGAGAGACGGGAGTATAGAACGGTGGAGGAGGAGAGCAGAGAGAAGTAGAGCTACAGAAGGGAGGTGAGATGGGAGAGAAATGATTAAGCGGAGATGAGGAAAGAGGGGAGGAGGTGCAGAGGAGAGGATGATATTGATTTGATTATTGATCAGATCGTGGCAACCATGCTCTTTTGGAAATGTAAACATTCTCGCCTGCTGATATCCAGAGCACATTTCCAAACCACAGGATCGTCACACTCACTGCTGTGAATCACAGGCGAACTGCAAGTGCCTGTTAAAGACAGGTGAGGTCAGCAGGTCGTCCTACATGACTGGATCAGATCACCACTCAACCCACTGGATAAATGTATGTAAACACCCCCAAATCCAGGGTGGATGTTCCACAGGGAGAGAAGATTCTAGGTGGTTTATTGTCGTACATTTGGGATATACGAAGACATTTGAAAACATTTAATGCAGAGACGCAGGGAAGAATAAACCATACCACTCTCATGTCTGTCTGTCAGATAGGAAACTACAACCAGGAGACGGTTAACTGAGCCAGAAGACTGGAAACATGGCAAGCCTGCCTCTGTCCAAAGGTTAAGATCCTCAATGTGATGACAAGACATAATCCGTCACATAATACCCCTTAAAACCACAACATGCTGCTTTTACACTGGTGGTTTCTGTGCAGATCAGGCACAGGCTAGGCTCGCTAAGCTATGCTAACAGCTTCATACAGTCTGTCACACACAGACGTGACAGTGGTATGGATCTTCTCATCTAACACACACACTGTCTTAGTCTCTCACTTCTTGTATTCCTGTCTTATAAATCCTGTTCATGATTATTACTTTTAGACTGTGGAACAGACTGTGCCGTCTTCCTGCAAACACTGGCAACATTGGTAATGTTGACTTATTTGCCAGTCATAGACGTTCACTTGCTGGGGGAATAAACAAGCTCTGTGAAGTTCATACTGGCCTTTTGATTTTGGTCTTTGTTGTGAATGACCTGCCAGTGGTGCTGGAGGAAAGGTCAGAGGGTCGGCCAAATTATTAGAAACCTTCAGTTGGGGATCAGGAATGTTGATAGCATTTTGGACAATGTGGGGAGTAGTTTTCAGTGGTTTTTATACTCTGGAGCGAAATGTTACATGGTTCATACACACTTCAGTCTACAGTTTGTCTGATTTATTACATGCAGCTGTGCTTTGTTTCTTTAACTGTTAAATTCCTTTTGTTTCAGAGTCTGTCAGTATTACATTTTACTAACTCTCACCAGCTGTCATCTGTCACAAACAGGCTTTTATTGTTATTTTTGGATTTTAAGTACAGCTTTCAAATTTATTGTAATGCCAGTGCCAAGAAGCTTTACAAAGGTTTCGAGAAGTCAACCGAGTTCCAGAGTATTTGGATCCACGGTGTCAGGGCGCCGTGACCCTTGACTTCCTTATCGCATGATGATCCAGGAGCTGAAGCACTTTCTGCTGTTTACTTGAGAAGGAGAGAGAGAGAATGTGAAATCAGAATGTAGTGTAGTGCAGACTGTTGGCCACTAGATAGAGCTGACAGATCACACTCTGCCCTGAAACTGCAGAAAGACTGACCAGCATCTCTTTCTCCTGCCATTTCTTTTCTTTCCCTTCTCTCTACTTCTCCCTTTTGTCATCTCCGTAGATGGATCAGTTGTCAGATGAGGAGGTTGAGGTCAGGGAGGAAGAGGAGGAGGAGGAAGAGGACAGCGATAAGGAGGACCAGGACCTGGATAAGATGTTTGGAGCCTGGCTGGGAGAGCTGGACAAACTCACGCAGGTACAGACAGCAGGGAGGCTCAGAGCTGATCTGACATGTAGACAGACAGTGGATGCATTGCTGTACTGTTGTGCCAATGAGCAAGCCTGTATTGTTAGCCTAAAATCTGAAGAGGTGTTGCACACATTTATTTTCTCTTTGTCTATCCAGAGTCTGGATGATGGACGCCCAGAGCAGCCCCCTCAGCAGAAAGCTCCCCTCAGACAAGAGACTAACATGGCCAACTTCTCCTACAGATTCTCCATCTACAACATCAACGGTCAGGCACTCCAGTTCCCCTGCAGTTTGATAACTTTTAAAACACACACGTTTCCTCTCTCGGTCTGCTTTGGTCTTATCTCACATTCTGATTTCTCACATTCTGATTTCTCTGTGTCTGCAGAGGCATTGAATCAGGGGGAGAACGTGGACCTCGACGCTCTCATGGCTGATCTCTGCTCCATCGAGCAGGAGCTCAGCACCATCAACACCAAACCCAACAGCGCTGGCAGCATGGCTCGCCTGGGGTTGACCGACACCAAGGTGCACATTCACATCTGCATCTTATGTACTGTATCTTATCACCCAAACCTCATCAGAAGTTTGTCTATTCTGCCACTTCATTAAAATAACTTCAATTATAAATTGCTTTTTTGTTCTTAAATGACACATTTTGTTCTGTGTGGTCAGCTAGCTTTCAGTGAGTCTATACGTGCTCCTTCTTTGCATCTCCAGGTCCGTCAGAAGCCCCCTGCAGGCCGCAGCAGCAGGCAGCAGCCAGCAGGGAGCAGCAGCGGTGGTGGTGGTGGTGGGGGTGGAGGTGGAGGAAGCAGCAGTAATAGTGTTAGTGGTGGTGGGGGCAGCAGTGGGGCAAGCAGCAGCAGCAGCAGCACAAGAGCATCACCAGCTGGCACTATCAGAGCTCCCACCGGGCATCATGGGAGGCCGGCGCTGGCCTCTAACTTCAGTCTTGATGACATCACTGCCCAACTGGAGAAGGTGAAATGCAGTATAAATATAAGTGTGTGTGCTTGGTGTTTTTATATCCATCATTTATTTCAGCAAAATATCATATTCCTCAAAAAAACCCAACTTTGGTTTTATAACACAGTGAACCACATTTCTGACTGTAAGTAAACCAACCGCTGCCTCATCAGGCTCATGGAAGTCTGGAGAAATCCAGGCATAAAGGGACACAGTGGGCTCTCTTAATACTGCAAACCAGCAGAAATAGGTCAGGGGGAATTGGAGGCAGAGCCTTAGCTGCTGCTCAGCAGAGAAGGAAACTTGCTTCAGTGTGTTTGCGGTTGAACAATGGGCTTCCTCCCAACTGTGTTCAGTACTTTGCTGCAACCTTTTAGATGCTGTTTTTTCCTGTTGTGTGGGATTGTCTGGTCGAAAACCAGAAACCGGTGGTGTATTGAAACATTCCAGTGTTGCAAACAGCCATCAAAGCATCAAGGAGCAACCACAACACCAACATATTCTGTATTCACTGAGAACTATTCAAAGACATTCAGTTATTCACCACTTCATAAGAATTAGTACCCAAGTTTAGCAACAAGGTCAGTACAGTGGAGCTTTCAGTCCAGACGAAACTCAACAGCTATGCCGTGCTAACATGGCATGCACTGATGATTTTAAGCTGTTTGGGTAATGGCCAAATGTAAATAAAGTTTCTTCTTCTGTTTGAGTCTCTGAGACTGTCAGTTATATTCATTCAGTGTTGCTGGGCCGCCAGCTTTGGCATTGCAGCAATCCCTGGCTTCATGTGACCTTACATACAAATGATTCCATTGAGTTCGACGCAGTGAGATACACAGATTCTTAATTTGGGAAAGAAGCAGCACTAGAACATTTTGATGAGATTTGAAAGATTGATTCATCCAGAGTTTTGCCAGCATTATATGTGTGGGAGGACATATTTCCTTGATGGTGTGAAATCTGCGTTATGTTGTTGGGCCAAAGCACCTGCTAAAATCCTCTGTGCTCGCTCCTGTTTGTTTTGTACGATCTATGAGCCCAACCTCTGATACCTGTCCTGTCTGTTTACCCATCAGGCCTCTCTCAGTATGGATGAAGCAGCTCGTCAGACCTCCTCCCACTCTCTTAGCTCCGCCTCCTCCTATACGTCAGCCACAATGCGACGGCCTGGATCGTCTCAGCGCCAGCACCGACGCACAGGATCGGTTGGCACAGTCAGTGAACATGAGGTAAATTAAAGTCACCTCAGCCTTTTTATTCGACCTCCTTCTAACAGTTTTTGATTAAAATGTGTCAAAAATCAAATTTATTTACCACAAGAGTGCTTGAACAGTTGTATCTCAAACTACATTCCCCCATAGAACCAAATCAATATTTTGAGCTTATCAACTTTATATCAATTCTATCAATCATTTGGGGCCATTAAGTCTCCACCTGACTTCTATGTTTCTTGGGCTTTGAGAATGACATGCCTGTCATTTCTCTTGTCTTCCTCCTGTTGTGCCACTTTAGGTGCGTTCTATTGTTCACTCGTCGCGCTCCTCCATCACCTCGGCATCCGGGGTTTCTGTGAACTCTGCCTCTTCCATGGATTCTTTGGACAGCGTGCTTCGCTCCAATGAGTCGGACAGTCAGCAGCCTTCAGCTACTCCCTCAGCTGGAGCCAGTCAAGGTCATCACAACACAGAGGTACATACTTTTTATGAACAAAATGAATGAATGATGTTCATGTTTCATTTCTATTATTTTGTCCAGCCCATATATAGCAGTGAAAGCTGGCTAAATAAAAGAAACACTTCTCTGATTGTAACCTTCCTAACGGGAGGTTTCAACTAACCAGCAGCCTCATTTAGCAAACATGCTGATGGTCTATAAGGCATATTAGCTAATGGGTTAGTCTGAAATATGAGCTTGTTACCTAAGCAGATGCTATGGCTAGCTAGCTAATGTGGCCATTAAACACAAAACCCTCTTAGGAATGATTCTCATAGTGCTGACAGGAGGAGCCCGTCACAGCAGTCTACCTCAGCGCCGGTTTCATGTTTCAGGTGTTTAGCAGCGGGACTGATGCTGCTTTGACTGCATTTATCTCACTAAAGCCTGTCCGCTGACCAGGATTATGCTGAGTCTGCTATCATTTCAAGATGATTATGAAGGGATTATGTGTTTCAGATGATAGCTGCATTTAAAATACAGGAAAAATCATTAGCACACATGCAGTTTTAGAAGGGGCGACTGAGAGGGTCAGAATGTAAAGGACCATGTGAGGGTCATATATGCTTTACATGACTTTTACTTTACCGCCTGTTGTCTTTGAGCAGGTTTTAGTTGGAATGATCTTTGGTCTGCTTGTGAATGCAGTGCAGACGTGCTCTGCGTTTGAAAGTGCATTACCATGTGACAGTCACAGCACACACAGTAATAAGAGCAGATGTTCACTGCTGGTTGGTTTTCAGTCATCATTCAGCTGCTGGCTGCAATGTGGGAACCACAGTTTAAAAGAGATGATTGTAAAATGTTATGTGTTTAATCACAAGATTTTGAAATAAGTTGTTTTTCCAAATAGATATATCATTTACCCAAAGTGTCTTTTCAGGTTTCAAGTCAAATTTTTCTCCCAACTGCTACAAAATGTTACTAAATCAGTCCTATTGTTTCCCGGAGCTGCGAATCAGGAGCAGGTCCGCCCTCCCTTTCTGTTGAGTTTTTAATAGTGTCTGTAGGTTGTTTTAGGTTTTGCTGCAGCAGTGGTTTGTGTTGGTTGGCATTTTCTTCTGCTGCTGGCTTTGTGGTGCTGACAGTTTCTGCTGCTTCAGGCTGTGTACTCGCTTCTTTTAAGATCAAAACCGCTCAGTTTTTCTGTCCCAGAATATACTGACAAGAAAAGCCTGGTCATAATCTTGCCTGCATCACCTGCGTAGACAAATGTGAACAATTCGCAGCTGCACTAGCAAAACATGAAAAGGATAACATGGGGAAAAAAAAAACAGCCAATTACAGAGATTGTTTTTCACATCAAATTTTCAATTTCACAAGGTTTTTTCGAGTTTTTATACCTTATATTGTGATTTCTGACACTGTTGGCTGTTGGGGAAATTTAACCTGAAACCTTGTTAATGTTAGTGCCTTTCTCAGTCCAAAAAAGAAACCCAATGAGCTGCTCTGCAAACACAAACCCTGTTCAGTGAATAGGAAACTGGGTTACTGCTCCAGTTTATCCAGTGCATACACAGATACTACAGCAAATCTAAGAGAGTGACGGAATGAGTAAAATTAGAATAATGAGATGAGAGGCCAGAGTGAGTCAGCAAATGAATATAAGTAATAAAAGAACAAAGCAAAGGCGAGGATGGAATCTACAGGGCAAACATAGAGAGAAGCGAAGAGCAACGCAGCTGAAAAGAAAAGAAAAAGAGAAGAAATGCAGAGAAAGAGAAGCAGAGGAAAACAAAAAGAGAGAGATGAGAGGAGACGATGTCCCAGAGCGCTGCTCCCATGAGTCCCGCTCATTAGAAACTGGGACTGCTGCACTTTGAATCACTGAGTCTTTCTCTCCTTTACATGCTCACTCTGAGTGTCTATTCCAGGCAGTGACAATAACAACAATTCAGAATTCACTAAATCCCCCCACATGGGACGAGCAAGCAGCAGCAACCACCAGTGAACGTAATGGTTTGATGAACAGCTTCAACTAACAAACACAATCCAAATTCTACCTGTTTTTGCGTGATAGTTCAGATTATTTGACAAGAAATTCCCAGCACTGAGCCTGGATAAGGCCTGCAGTGTCTCATGATGAGCCTCCAGGTGATAACAGTGTGATGCATTAACAGTACAGTGAATGGAAGATAAATGATTTGTTAAAGAGGAAGAGGAGTAAAGATGTTGGGCAGCAGGAAGAAGCTTATCAGCCTGTTTTGTTAGATGGGACAAGCATAAGGAGACGTAAGTGCTGCCTGGGTAAGGCGGTTTTGTTGCAGGTCATACAGTAGCTGCTCATTTCCTGTCATCTGTCTCTATCAAAAAAAATCACCATTAAAAATGAAATAATTATAAAAAGTCAATTTAGTGCACATATAGAACCAGAAATTGTTCCAAAAGCAATTGTTATATACAGTATCGAGCTATGTACCGGTACCATCGATGATGTGCATAAATATGACTGTAGGATCATATTGTGGGTTATCCTGCATGTACTCATTGATGATTCAGTCAAAGTATTTACTCATCTATCATTAATGAAAATAAGGTCAGATTGTTCAGGAGGAAGAGGCCACAGTTAGAACAGAAACCTACACATAATATTTAATAATTCAGCCTGCGTGTGAGGTTTAAACTCACAAGTGCAACCACAGACCCTGTGTGTGTCAGGAAGGAGCACACACACACACACACATACACACACACACACACAAGCAAAGTCTTCCTATGTACCAGCTCAGTGTCCTGGAGGGGATCAACACACACACACACACACA
Organism: Chaetodon auriga; assembly: GCF_051107435.1. Classification (NCBI taxonomy): domain Eukaryota; kingdom Metazoa; phylum Chordata; class Actinopteri; order Chaetodontiformes; family Chaetodontidae; genus Chaetodon; species Chaetodon auriga. The sequence goes on from NC_135086.1 coordinate 23,249,598, forward strand.
CACACACACACGTGCACACACACTTGGATGTTGCTGGTCACATCTTGGCCAAAGGGAAAAGCTGACCGTAATCGTGTGTGTGTGTGTGTGTGTGTGTGTGTGTTTGACCTAAATATTATTTTTAATCTCTGGTTATCAAGAACTAATGCTTTCTATAAAATGATTTCTAGTGATTGAAGCACACACACTCACACACACACACACACACACACACACACACACACACTCTGACAAGATTATGAAAGATGAGAGCAAGATAATATTTCACTGTTTGAATATAAAGTGCCCATTTCTTTCACAGTCTTTCTATCTTTCTAAAATACTGGATGGGCTCCAGATATTAACAATATTCCTGTTTGGAACAAAACAAAAATACTCTGAAATATATATGTGAGGTATCAGAACAGATCAGCAAACTGCCGTTGGACCAAGGTATCACAAAGCTGAACAGGACCTCTGACCCTTCCTCCACCCTGACGACCACAGCCTTACTCTCCTCAGCCTGCTCAGTAGGAACCTGCTCAGGGTGAACTGGTGACTCACGGCATGGATGTGTGTGGTTATATCCAGCTCACCGAGCCGCAGATTTGGCCCATGTCTCTGGAATTCACATTGTCAGTAAATATGAGTAATATGGTAAATAATTTAGCAAATGAATAATGAATTTAGATTTGCTTGGTATCCTGCTGGGCTGGAGTTAAAATCCTGTGTGTGAGCCTTCCATTCTCCGAACAGTAGTGGCTCCATATCCGTTTCTATTTGAATTATTTAACCTTTATATCCCAGAGAAATGGAATCCACTCCACTTTAGTTTGTGTCTCAAGCACATTGAGACAACAGATGTCACTGGATGCCTTAAATGTCTCTGCCCTGGTTTTATCCACAGTTCTCAAACAGCATAATCAACACTGAGTGAGCTTCCCAGTAGTTTGTAGCCTCACTGTCTCACACTCTCTGTGCCTAAACATGAACACAGGGCCACATTTAGACATTCAGCGTTCAGCCATCATACAGGGAGAGAGGAAAGAATGAAACAAATTGGAGCAATTTCTCCACCTACAGGAACAGGAAGCACAGCAGAATGCAACACAGCAGCTTCACTTGACCAGATCACCTTTACACAAGCTGGGGTTAAAGCAAGTGACAAGCAGCACAGTTACATGGTAAAACTCTTAATGCAGTTCCTCTCATGGCCTCTAGATGTCAAGTCCAAGAAAAATCAACTAAACTGAAATGAGTAGAATTAAATACTTAATGTAATTGGAGTTCTGTGTGAGGCAGTTCAGTTCAGTAAGGTTTAAAATGGGACATGTTTCAGAAGGTATTCGCTTGATTGGTAAAGAGTCTCAGTCTGTCACACTCTGCTGGGGTGCTCGCCACCTGGCCGTCCGTCCTCGCCTCCTCCCATGTTCCACCCCCTTTTATTTAGGATTATCTAGACACAGTATCTGGCCAAAATATGCAGTGAGCAGCAAATCCCAAACTCCAGGTTTCAAAAATTATGATCAGTGAAAGTGTCTTGTTATCAGGCTGACATTTTACGTCACTTTAAAGAGATATGGAAATAAAATCTGGGTAGAATGTTTTGAAGGAAAGTGAGCTCACATAAACGGAATCATCACTAAATAACTGCTTGAGTGTGTTGGTGATGAAAATAAATGTATTGATATAGCAACTTTCAAGCAGACAGCACAAAATGCTTCACACAAGAAAACAGAAGAAAAACCAAAAAAAGTAATTAAATGCAACAAATTACGGGCATTTCCTCCTTAAGGTGTTTCCTCCAGCATCAAAAGTTTCTTTATATGATGTTTTTAATGTGTGTCCTTACATTTCTTTTCCATCCCATCATACCTGTAATCTCTTTATTATGTGTACCATTCTCCTTCACAGGTTTCAATCTCTGACCACTTAAATCAGTGATGCTGATGTTTTCCTGCCGCTGAGCTCTGCTTCACCACACGGCTTTCTGCTAAACTGCCACTTCCAGTCAATCAAACACCAGATTAATTCACCAGGACTCTCTCTGTCTGTCTCTCTCTTTAAAGCACTCCTATCTGGACAGGGAAACCTCTCTGATTCTGAGAAACATAGCAGGAAAACCTTCCCACCTGCTGACCAAGGTGACACCAACCTCCTCATGCATGGCAACACCCTGTCCCCCTGTCTGTGTCTATGCATGAGGAAATGAGCATGCATGTGGTTTTGCTTGGGATGCTTCTCCCTCTTTCACCATCTCCTCTCAGAAACCAGTTTGTGTGTGTTAGTGTGATGCACAGCGCCGTGACGTGTCCTGTTTGGCAGCAGTATGCCAGTGTATAATCCCAAAGCTTTACAGAGGCTGTAATACAACTTGGTGTCCCCAGGCAGTATCAGAGAACTCTCACTTTCGTGGAAAATTAGCTGGTCCAGTTTACTGTTTGAAACTAGTGCAACTGTAGCCAACCTGTTTGTGTTCATCTGGTTTGTCATCATGTGGAATGAGTCAAAATTCGCAGGAGATGTCAGACGCATTGGTCAAGTTTCTAATGACTGAACAGACTCTGAAATAGAATTGAACAGCAACTTGATTTCCATGCATGACCATTAGTGAAATAATTTCAATTATAGTCCAGAAACACAAATGAAAAAACGTACTTCAAAAGGCCTTTGTAGTGTAAATCACAGCATTATTGATTTCATGGAGAAACGTTTGCTTCCTTTTTACTTGCATCTTGTTTCATTCACAGTCGGGCACACAGGTAGATACAAAATATGCAATTTTAATCAAAAATGGCCGTCAATCTGTAAAGCTTTGTGAATACTGGCCATGACTGTGTTCACCTGTGCATTTGTGTGGAGCAACATTCCTCATGTAAGCAGAGGCATGCGCCACACTTCTTGTTTGTTACAGTGATGACAGTGTTGGTTTTCTCTCTGCAGCCAGAGTGCACAGGCTGTTTTGTTTTTTTTTTTCTCTATGAAGCATGAAGATTTGCTTTGTTTAGGAAGAAGAAAAGGCATGAGTGAAAGCAAACTGCACCTGACTCCATGTGCACTGTGTGCGATATGTGACACGTTCATTGCTATGATGTGCCAGTGGCTGACAGGACTGAAGAGTCTTACAAGGATGCAATCACACAGGAGTCATTGTAAAAAAAGAAGCACAAGTTCTGCTAGCATGCCTGCACTCACTGCGCTCCACCACTTTGCCTGTGATAGTATTCTATACTGAAGTGTTGTTGGAAACCACTGCAGGCTTCACATTTGTGCGATTTGCATATCAAATCACAAAGGCCAGACTGATCTGTTGTGTTTGTTGTACATACAGTTGTCATAGCAGTCTTGGCCCTAATTGGACAGTGGAGAGACAAAGTGTCAGTGATGGAAGGCACCTGACTCCTTCCACTAGCCTCAGCCGCTAACACACACCCTGTGTGATTGTGCTGTAAGACTGTTTCAGCATCACTGTTTGCTTCTGATGAAATGTTTGGGATGATGATAACAGTAACGATGATGTCAGAGTTATTTAGTCATGTTTTATGAAACTAAGTGAAGGTAAGTGCAACAGCGCTTCTGTGTCTGCTTTTATTCACGAAAATCAATTGAGTGATGCTCATGTGTTCCCTTCATCTCTTATTTGACGGCTGCATTATTGCACATAGGATCAATACTTCTCAGCTCTGCTCATTTTCTGCCATGAGACCATGACTCCTTGCCCATGGTGCTTTTTATTGCACCTATTTCTAAACAGCATTGCTGGGCCTAAAGGGAGGCATAACGTTATTTTACTGTTGGACACAGTGCTGGATCCCGGATCCCAATGAATTCTTCTTTGCCCAAGAATCGTTACGTTCACCTCCAGTGTGTTCCGGGTGTGCAGTGTGTAGTTTACAGCGTGCAGCAGTGACCTGAGAGGAAGCTGTTAAACGGCATTGGTTTGCTCTGTTGGGGAATGAGTGTTTGGAACTCAGCCAGTTGCTGTAATGGAGCTTAGTAGATGAGTCTGATGCTAGCTAACGCAGATCAATGCCGATAATTGGACTAGCTACTACTCTAATTGTTGTTGGTGGTGGTGTTGTTGTTTAACCCAGACCAGGACACTGGTGGACATCAGCCCTTCCTCCGCTCTGGATGGAGAAATACCTCATATACAACATGACAAAATAAACCAAACAAGATTTGAACGTCAGAGAAAATATGTGGTTACAGTTTTGAGGAGTTATATCTGTTCTGAATTACTGATGCTGTAATACACAATGTAGAGGAATGTCCTTGGATGGACGACTGGATGATATGAGACAGTCATGTTAGTCTCTGCTGGTCTTAACCTAAAGCTGTAGGCTTCTTAATGGCAAAGGGCAAAGTTTTATTTATCTGTGTGTGTGTGTGTGTGTGTGTGTGTGTGTGTGTGTGGAGAGAGAGTAAGGAGGCTTTATTCTGATTGGATCAGCAGTGTCGTGATTTGATTGGATGATAAAGCACATAAGGCACTTTGATTGGATGTTAGATGAATGTGCCAGCTCTGTGGGGATAATCCTCTTTGGTGCAGAGACGAGGTGATCATATATGCACACGTGCCCAGTGCCCACGCACACACACACACACACACACACACACACACACACTCACAGCGGCTGGCTGCCAATGGGCTGTCTCCTGTGGACGTGTCTTGTCTTTGGCTGTCTTCATCATGGCAGCATACAAACGTTTCAGTCTGCTCCAAGTCCTTGTCATTTTATCAGCCTTTTCAGTTTGGAGAAGAATTGCTTGAATTCCTTAAATTTCGTGGGGTCACATTGACTTTTTGGATCAAGCAGATCCCTGTAGGCTACCATACTTAATAATCTATTGGACATCCCTGAATTATCAAATTGCACAGTGCACACTTTTCCAAACGGATGCACTGTTTCCAAAACGGATGCATTGTGTTGGGCAGTATTGGATTTTTAGTAACAGCACAATCCTGGCTCCAGACATCACTCAGGGCACAGTGGGTCCAAATTAAGTGAATATAGTCAGATTAATGCTTTACTTTTAAGATCCATTTATCTCAGAGCAGCTGCCACTGGCTTCAAATCCAGCTTTTAACCGCTGTGGACCAAGCCCAGATCACCCGTCTCATCAGCGCTCAGTGTTTCCTTCCTGCAGTAAGTCTGACTCCACTGATTCACGGCATAAAGTCCTCTGAGTTGCTTGATTTTGTTTTCATTCGTGGTCCCAGATTAGAGTGGGGAGGGGCCATGAAGTGCCCTGAGATTCCAGGCAGATTATGAGCTATGGGGCCAGTCTAATTCCTACAGCAGTGATTAGGCTGGAGGTGTAATTATCACACTCATGGACTTGGCTTCCAGGGCACAGCTCTGTCTGTGTGTGTGTGTGTGTGTGTGTGTGTGTTTGTTTGTGTGTAGCATTGTGTATGTGAATCTATTTGCGTGCAATAGTGTGTGTGTGTAGTTGCATGTAGCATACTGTTTCTGTGTCAGTGTTACACTGCCTCAGCAATAAATGCAAACTGCCCACACACTGTCTTGTGTAACACACACACACACACACACACACATACACTGCTGGCCCACTTCTGCTGTATCTATAAGAGTCTCATCGCTTCGCTCTGTTTTGAGCCTATGGCGGCTCAGGAGGGACACATTCCCTGTGACTTCAAAGGCAGCAGGAGCTTTCCTGGGCAGAAGTTAATATAGCAGCTCTGTGATGTAGGTCAACTGAATATCTATGAGATGGAGAGGAAACGTTTACGCCGCAAGCTGGAAATGACGTTGATGTCAGTGGGAGGTGGCAAAGAGAAATGCACAGACATCTGCAGTACAACAAGACTGCAGAAAAGATCCTTTATGTCTGATGTTTAGAAACTGAGCATTTTATGTCCAAATCAAAATGCAATATGATGCCGTGAGAGAGCATCACAGACCAAAGGAGTCCAGTGAAAACAGATTTGGGCTTCATGCATGAGTGAATGGGGAGTGGATTATCATATATGAATTGGGATTTCACTGATTTCCTGAATGATAGAAGGATTTTTTAAGTGAATAAACTCCCTTCAATACATTTCATAAATTAATTAATTACATCTGTGATCCCACTGAAATACTTTAATTACACCATGATTAATTTGGTAAATGAATGGTATTGTAAGAGGAAATAAATTAGGGATTTAGTTTCATAGTGATATTGTCCAAATAAATGATTGAATTTCGTGTTCTGCTCAAAAGCATTTGCCAGATAAACACAGTGTTTTAGAGCAACATATATTAGTATTATTTTACTGATGCTTCTTTCTATTACACTGCCCCCTTTGCTGCTGCTACACTGCAAATTTCCCTGCTGTGGGATCAACAAAGGATTATCTTATTTTATCTTATCCTATGTAAACCATGGATCTGATTTTCTGAATAAATGAAAAACTCTACTGGGGAAGTACATCAGAATTCTGTCGAGGGAAACCATGGCGAAGTCCCCTCTGGGCTTTAGAACGACAAATTATAATACTCATACATGCATGGCCATACGTGCATCTCAAGCTCGAGGACACATGACAGTTGAGATCAATAGGTGGTTGGTGCTGCCCTGTTTGAAAAACAAGATATTGGACAATAGCAACCATTAGAGACCTTTTTAGACTGGATTTTTTAAAAAAGATTAGAAATTTGTCAGAAGGAAACCATGAAGACACCTTTGATAACACTGACAGTCTGGAGAGTAGCCTCACGGTTGCTAAGTGTGCTACATTTGAATGTGTGGAAATCAAACGTGTGGTCAGCGCCTTGCATTAGCACACTTTGTTAGCGTGATGATGAAGTCGTTGAAGACACAGATGAGGGGGTCAGTGATGATCGTGATGGCTGTGATGATGAAGATGAGGATAGCTGACACTTCTTTAGACAGCTGCTTCAGGCATGAGATATTCTGTTGATGAGGAATTGTGAAAACACTCTAATGCTAGCTGACACAACATAGAGTGTCAGCTAGCATTAAAATGCTAATGCTAATTCGTGCAGCAGAGAATAATGGCGTACGACTGGTGTTTTAACATTCCCTGACTACCTGCGTTACCTTCCTCACTTTGGAACATGCTAACACTAACATTTCTATGAACTATTTTTATGCAGTCATTAAAATGTTGACTTTTATCTTACAGTTCAAATGTTAAAAGTCACTAACAGATGATGTATTATCTAATGTTTCATCAAAATTAATCCTCTTATTTATTTTTTGCTAGATTCACATCTCCATATATTATTTCTAGCTGTATTTAAGCTCAAGTAAGTGTTACGCAACTCTAATGTTTGTGCATCACAACTAGTCCGTGCCAATGCTAATTGACAATGTTAGATTTATGCAACAGAACATTTTTACATAACACTGCATTAACCTTCCATTACCGCTGCTTCGTATTTTTTGTCTTTCACACATTGTAAATGCTCACAGTCACCAACAAATGAATTACATTCATGTATTTTCATTCGGTCATAGTACATGTAACTGATATAGCTGGCTGTTTTTGTTATATAACATTTTATTATTGCATTATAACATTGGCTATTTTACATTCGTTCATGCATACATTTTAGCACAATAATTTTTATATATTTATAATATTGTTTCTTTTTCCACACACCTCAAGTATGCTTTTATGAACTGATTTTGTGTCTGTTTGGTGATTCAGATATAAGCTTTTCACATGTGATCTGCTGGCAAATTTAAATACCGTCACTGAATTTCATGTTTTATATTTAATTCTACATTCTTGTGTGTTTGATGCCTTAATTCTTTTAAATTAGATCCTCCTCTGTCAACCTTAAAAACAGACGCTGACTCCAAACAAGAAAACATAGGCTAGTCATTAAGGAGCTGTACATGAGCTTATACTGTCGGATTCTCTGCTTCTGCTTGGAGAATTTGGGTCTTGTGCGTGTGTGTGTGTGTGTGTGTGTGTGTGTGTGTGTGTGTACACACTTCAGGGGGTTTTGGGGGATGCCGATAAGGAGATTGGCTGCTAATCTCTTCCTCGTTCCCATCATCTTCATTTCATTCTGCGCTTTCGCTCGTTCACAATATGCTTCCTGTGTGTGTGTGTGTGTGTGTGTGTGTGTGTGTGTGTGTGTGTGTGTGTGTGTGTGAGTGTGTGTGTGTGTGTGCGTGTGTGTGTGTGTTGCCCATGTATTCTTCACATTGTGGGAATTCACTTACTCGTGGGGACAAAATGCAGGTCCCCATAAAGTAAATCATAAAATTTTAGGGTGTAAGTCTCTGTAATGTCCCCAAAAGTGATAAATACCTAGTGTGTGTGTGTGTGTCAGACAACTGGCTTAAGTGGAGCACCTCCACTAAGACATGCACAGACATTCAGACACTCATGGGAAGTGACTTGAAAGATCACCCCCTAAAACTGACTGCACACTAAGAGTGACAGTGTGCTTGAGAGAGAGATAACGAGTGAATTAGAGAGTGAGACGAGGACAAAACGACGACGCTAAAAACGAGGAGAAAAACAAATCTGATAAGAAAAGTGGAAAGCCGGGAAGACCGCGTCGCATTGAGCGAGTGAGGAATAGAGCGACTGCGAGGAGGGGGCATGAGAGCTTGAGATAAAGAGATCAGTGCCTCTGCATGCAAGTTGGCACAGCAGCAGCGCCCCTCCCCCACCCCCGTCCATCTCTACTTCCCTCGGTCTCCCTCTCATTCCCTCTGTCTCGCTCGGCCAGGGAGGATGTGACAGGACAAGGTAGCATCTTTCACTTTGATTTACCAGCTAGTCAGGGAATGAGGCGCTCAATCAGTTAGCGAGTTAGCGAGGTAGTCTCTAAACCTAACAGCCAGTTGCATCAATAACCAGGTGGTCAGTTATTCTGCTGGTCAGCCAGTAGATTTACTATTTGATTAGTGAGCAAATATGGCTCTCAGTCAAGGCAGGAGTCAGTCAGTCTGTGAATTAGTGCATAACTGCATTAGTCAACCTGCAGCTCAGAGTGTAAACCGCTGGTCAGATAGTCAGTATTTCTTCTAAATTTACTATCATTCTTGTTATTTTTATGTCTACTTGCGTTTCTGTTTCTACTCTTTATTTTTGCTTCCAGATCTTGTGTTTGTGCCTGCACTCAGCTCTGCTGGAATGGCTGTCTGACTGCCTCTGCTCCTCCATCCACCATCCATCCCTCTCTACCGCCTCAGTCAACTCTTTATTTTCCTCACGGCTGATTCTTTTTTTGAAAGGCCGGGTGTTTGTGCCAAATCAAACTGAAAGAGAAAGAAGCTGTGATCGCTGATCGTCTCACTGCTGAGTTGTCACAGGAAGACAGACTGGACTTTTTCCCTCTCCCATGTCTCCATCCGCCCTCTAGTTTGTCATTGGCAGCGACAGAGAAACGCTTGCATTGCTTGCAGTTTGAGTGTCTGTGTTGTCTTTGGGACATTTGGATAATCCTCCTTCAGGGAAACAGTAACTGTCTACCAACATGTAGTGTCTGAGCGTTAATCCAATCTCACTCCTCTGCAGCCACGATAACACAGAGATGATGATAATGATTATGAAGAGGAGGAGGAGGAGCAGATTTTGCGCTGCCAACCAGACATGTCTGATGATTCCTCACAGTTTGGGCTCCCTGGGCAGTGCACCTGTGTCTTGTTGGGTCTAACCTCGGTCTGCTGTTATTTGCTTTCACATAATTTCATTTTAGCTCTTCCTTCAATCCATCAGGAAGCCATTAGCATGATAAACAAATCCATCTGGAAGAAGCCTAAAGTGACAGGAGCCATGTGTTAGGACGAATGGCACACAGTCATCTGTCAGGACCGGGAACACGCTGACACTTTGTCCAATCTTTGCCAACAAATACACTGGACTTTTTCTTTCTTTTTTTTTTTTTTTTGTTAATACCAGATTTTGTAGTTTTGTTTGATGCAAAGCAGACACAGAAGTGTTAGTTGCTTGAGAGAAATCAGCTGACAATAAACAATGAATTCCTGTTGGAGGAATCAGGTAGGTGAGAGGATGACCATGTGTGTCCGTAATATGGCCTGAGAGGGAGCGGGTGTTGTGTCTGTTATTCCATCCCTTTGGTTACTATCAACTCACTGGTGTATCATCTCTGTTGCTGTCATCAATGTGTGTGTGTGTGTGTGTGTGTGTGTGTGTGTGTGTGTGTGTGTGTGTGTGTGTGTACGTGTGTGTGCGTGCGCGTGTGCAGGAGGAGCAGGCTGCCAAGCTAAAGGCAGATAATATCCGAGTCGCCCTGGAGAAGATCAAAGAGGCCCAGGTTAAAAAGGTGAGTCAAGAACACACACACTGTGTGCATGTGCTGGTTGGGATGTATGTCTGTATCTGGCACGTGTCCAGCGGACTCAGTTTTCTGGGTCAGGTCAGTGTTACTCCACATTGAAAGTGCTGGTCAATAACAGCTGGGGTCAGCACACACACACACACACAGAGCACTCAGCATAATGACCATTGCAAGTTAAGCCCCAATCCCGCACACAGACACACAGAGAGAGAGAGAGAGAGAGAGAGAGAGAGAGAGAGACTGGATTAACAACCTGGATTTGTTACACAGAGACAGATTTCCAGCTACCTGTCTGTGAGTTTGTTGAGTCTAATCGTCTGTATGTTGATCCTGCACAAAGCTCCAGAAAAGTGACAGTGGATCTTTCTGCCCCTGCACTCTCTCTCTCTCTCACACACACACACACACACACACACACACACACACACACACATGTTCACCACACACACAAAGCAATATCATTTAAGGGATATTGAACAATAATATGATCAAAAAACAACATGACAAGCATTCAACCTCATTTTTACTGTGGACATGAAACATACTTTCATTTGATTGGCTGATAGGTGTTCAAATGGGTCAGTTGTATAAATGATGCATGGATACGCCATTTTTCTCATCTAAATTTGGGTTTATAAAAACACAATGTGCTGTGATAATGTGTGCAACTTACATATACTGAATCCATCAAACAGTTCGTGGAAAGTTGAATCACTTTGAAATGCACGTTCACATCCATACACCACTGTTCAAAAGTTAGGATTCGCCAGTTATATCTGTTTTTCTTCTGTCCTTCAAATCTGTCCTTTTTTTCCAGAAAGCAGTATAAATCAGACGCTAAATATGTTACTTACATTTGAAATAGTTTGGGCTCCAAAAGAAGAAGTATTAAATGATTTAAACATACATTTAGTTGACGTCCCCACAGTGTTGCCTTACAGGAGAGGATACTGTTTTTCCCCCAAATCCACTTTAATTTTCAATTTGTTTTCCAGTCCGGAAAAGTGTACATGACCCTAGATCATTACTGATCATTACTGACCATTACTGATCGTTACTAATCATTACTGATCATTACTGATTACTGATTGGGAACCTGTTTTTCTGTCAGCACTCTGTCATCTACTTGACATTTAGAATAGGTATAAACTGTGTTGTCGGTCCACAGTATTTTCAGCTGAAATTCTGTGATCCAGTAGTGCTAACCTAAGGCAAACCTTCTATGTCTATTCTGTTTTTTAAGAATAGCTTTGATAATTCCAGCTTGTTATAGACATCGTTGTGCGCTTGATACTGAACTTTCTATACATGCAGAAAAAATGCACAAACCAAGGTGACCTCATGATGACTTTAGCAACAAAATTTGACATTGATGTGTGATTTGGTAATAAAAATGTAAATGGTCATTTTCTCTCTTTCTTTCTCGCAGCTGGTGATTCGAGTCCATTTGTCAGATGAGAGCTCAAAAACCATGATGGTGGACGAGAGACAGACAGTCAGACAGGTATGACTGACTCACATTACACTTATAGTAAGGATACAATAATAGTAACGTAGCAGAAGTTAGATGAAAAGCAGGAGATGTCACAGTACAAGTAATAGTAGCTGTGCCAGTAGTAATATTTGCAGTAATATTCTTAACAATAATATTACCATATTTCCTAAAATACTGACCGGAGCCTTTGAAGCAGGGTTGTATTAGAGGCAGGCCATAATTTCTAATTCTGTTATAAGTATAGTATAATGAAGCTTATATAATAAATATATATAATGAACCCTCGTGTTGATCCACTTAAGGTTAATACATGACACAGTTAAAACATACATAATGGCACTTCCTGTATCTATTTCAAATTGAAAGCCCTCTAACGTTTCAGTGGAGAAAAACCCTTCAGTCAAAACTCACTGACTTGAAAAGGTTCCCATACAAACTTGAAATATAGCAACTGCCATGTGGCACTTTACGTTACTACAAAAAAAGTTTGGTTGAGATATTAACACACGTAACCCGCTGTGACTGAAACTGGATAATAACATTTAAAATGAGAACAACACAGTGTTGAAACTAGCATGATTATATTACTGAACTTATTAAATTAAAGCAATGGAAATATCATGCGTGCAGATAATGTGACATGTGGCAGATAATGTTTATCCACCTTTGTTTTTTCCTCTGCCTTTAATTTGCACCACCTAGCTTTTATTTGACAACTTTTTTTTTTTTTATGGTGGTACCATTTGTAAGATTAGTCAGTAGTTCTAGTAGTAGTGTCATAAGCTGTAGTGGTAGTAGTTGTGTTGTTAGCAGTACTTCTGACATTTGAAATTGTTGTGTAAGTAACAGTTTCATAAGCAGTAATAGTACTAGCATCATTAACAGTAGTTGGTACTAGCATCACTAGCAGCAGTAATGGCACCATTAACCGTGGTAGTGCTGTTAGTGCAGTGTTAAGCTCACAGTGTCTCCTCTTCTTCAGGTTTTGGACAGTTTGCTGGAGAAATCTCACTGTGGTTACAGTCCTGACTGGTCATTGGTGGAAACCATCAGTGAGCTGCAGATGGGTGAGCGTGCACAAAACACACACACACACACACACACACACACACACACACACACACACACACACACACAAATGCTGCTTTGTTCTATTAACTGCTGAAACACTCAGTACATACACAGTTGGCTGTTAGATCTCAGCAGGCAGTTGGACCAGACCAGCTCTTCATAAGTTCAACCACAACATGTTTATCAAGTCAAGATCTATACATTATTATATATCATATCATATAATAAGGGTTTTACACATGCTTTTATGTCACTGGCCCAGAGTGAGAAGAGGTTAATTTAAATAGATAGCATATTTCAGATAAGTCAGTGACTTAGTAATTCTAATTGGATGAGCTAGTTTTAGAAATATAAGTTTGTGTGTAGTATAACACCTTGGCCTTCCATTTTTGAAGTGCTGTTGTAGCTTAAAATACTGCAGTGACTTCAGTGTTCATACTGTTGAGTCATTTATGTTTTGAAATTGCTAAAGGTGTTTTGTAGCAACAGAGTGAAGTCATATCTAATGGTTTACTAGCTTAGACAGAAAAGCCTTTTGAGTGATGCAACCTGATTTAGTTAATTACTAGTTTGACACAAACGTGGAGTAGTGTGTCCTGTTCCAGGTTTCCCGGTGTGTTCAGGGAAAGCCGTTGAATACATGTGTGTTTGTAGTCAGTAACATTGTGCCCACCACTACTAGCACAGATATTCAGCTATAAAGATGCAAGCACACACACACACACACACACACACACACACACACGCACACACACCACACCTCCTTTGGGGAGCAAGATGTGTGTTTGCCAGCACTCACTGTACTACAAGCTTCAACTCCACTTAACACTCTTTGACAAACACATACACACACACACACACACACACACACACACACACACACACATCCACACACCCACACAGAGTCTTTATGTAGGTCCGGTGCAATGATGCGTGTGACCTAACCTACATCTTCAGGGCTTCTGCTGAACAGCCAGTCAGCATCGTTATGAAAGAGAGAGAGAGAGAGAAGGTAAAATGTAGCTCGTTGTGACACGTTCAGCTGAACGTAAACCTTTTCTTTATTTACACAAATCTGTTCCATGTGTCTCTAAAACCTGGGCTGAAGGCCAGGAAGATTTAACTTGGCTCCTGTGCTAATTAAGATAAGAATAAGTTGTGTACGTAGCCACAGGAGACAAACCCTTTGACAAAACCCCCTGCACACACACACACACACACACACACACACACCAGTGCCACTAGCACCACCACCCTGCTGAGTGCCCTTTGGCAAGAGACTTACTTCCTGTCAGATCATAACCTCTGACCCCTCACTGCAGGCTGGCCTCACACTGTACCCTGCAGAAAATTACACCATCATATAATAATAATTATCTCATAAGAATAATTATTTTCATTTTCATTGTTGTCAGTAGTAGTAGTCATAGGAGCACTAGAAGCTGTAGTATTTGCTGTTGTAACAGTAATAGTGCTGATTTTTTGTTCCAAGTATTAATTTCCCATATTAACTAAATACATCTGGCCCCAAATAAAAAAGGCACTTTTTGTTAGTGAGGTCAACACAGTAGTCCACAAATTCAATGTGGGTCACAGCTGACATGGTTTTGTCCATTTCAGCCCCCAGAGGAAAACATCTGAAAGCCAGTGAGAGCAGCTGGGGTGTGAGACAGAGTTTGAAAGAGAGGGAATGAGGGCAGCAGACTGCCACGAGACATGCTGCCTCTGGGTTATGAGCGGGGAAAGTCTCTGCAGCGACAGTCCTCTTCATTTTCCCGTTCCCAAGCAAATTAGAATCTGTGCTGAAAAATCACACAAAGCATTGTGGTAACATTGAGTTAACTTGGAATTCTACTCCAGTTGGAGGCTGAACCTTGCAGACCTGTTTGAGGAAGTTTACTTGAAGATTACAGGTGAATTCAGCAAGCGATGCTTTTGCTGCCATGGCAGGAGTCACCTCTGAACAGTTAGGGATAATCATGGCCACCGCCGTGGTTAATGCGAAAGGACATTTCAAAATTACAGAAACTCTTTTTCAGAATCCCCAAAAATCTGATGATAATAGAATAGAATAGAAACACATTGACTTAACCTACAGAACATGTTTATGTAATGTGTGAATCATGAATTGTGCGTTAATTCATGGCTGTATACTTGGCTCTACCTGCTGACTGATAACAGGTGTATTTCACTGATTTACCACACATATATTATCCTGGATCACCTGATTTAACTCAGAACTAACTGAAATATTGAATTCACTCTGGACAGAGCGGATTTTTGAGGATCACGAGAACCTGGTGGAGAACCTGCTGAACTGGACCAGAGACAGCCAGAACCGCCTGATGTTCACAGAACGTATCGAGAAGTATGCCCTGTTCAAAAACCCACAGGTGAGATGCAGACACACACGCAAACTTATCAGAGGGTTCACCAAAAGGCAGCTTGTATAATGAAAAAAATCTATGTGTTTTTAAATTACTGATCAGATGTCCGTCTGTCTCTCTTGTCCCTTCTGTCTCATACCTGCTCCCCGTGTGCTCCAGAACTATTTGCTGGGGCGGAAGGAGACATGTGAGATGGCTGAAAGAAACAAAGAGGCTCTGTTGGAGGTTAGTTTGTTTCCTTCTCTTGTACACAGCTGTTTCCTCAAATGCATCTTCACCCAGTACTAGTACTAGTTCTCTTCTAAAAAGATGCCCTTTGTAGTAGAGATGCAAACATCAGCCAGGAAAGTGAACACGATTTTAACTAGGGGTATGATACTTTTGTATAGTCTCAAATCTGGTGACCCCTGAGCTTTTGTCTCATACCTCGTTCAGCCCAACGTAAGGTATCTTGGGAGCTACCATCCAGATTGACCAATGACCTGTTTTTTAAGCCACCGTGGCTCTGCTCACTGTCAAGATCTAGAAAACAAACCTGTGTCATGGTGGTGAATAAGTGTTCATTATCTGGTTGCACAACAAAATACGCTCATACTGGAAATTGTTACTGGTGAAAATGTGATTTAGGCTGAAACTGAACTGAATCTGTTGTTTCTTTGTGTGTGTGTGTGTGTGTGTGTGTGTGTGTGTGTGTGTGTGTGTGTGTGTGTGTGTGTCAGGAGTGTTTTGGCGGCAGCTCTGTGTCTGTCCCTGAGATGGAGGGAGTGTTGTGGCTGAAAGAGGATGGGAAGAAGTCATGGAAGAAACGCTACTTTCTGCTGAGGGCTTCTGGCATCTACTATGTTCCCAAGGGAAAGGCCAAGGTGTGTTTAATGACAATAAGCTGCGAGGGCAATGTGGAGGAAAAACACAGCAAGATTTTTTTTTATAAAATGGAAAAAAAAACATACTTGAAATTCAATGTGTGTGTTTGTGTAGGCATCCAGAGACCTGGTGTGTTTTCTCCAGTTGGATCATGTTAATGTGTACCACGGTCAGGACTACAAGAGCAAGTACAAGGCTCCTACAGACTACTGCATGGTGCTGAAGGTACACTCTCACACACTCTCATATACATACATGTACACACAGGAGTGATGAGGTTTGGAATAGATCACCACTGTCTGGTTTGTGGCATCGTAGTCTTCCAAAGCCACCTAGTGGTGTAAGATAGTAGTGACACATCTGTTTCAAAGAAAAGAGATAATAGAAGAGTAATGGTTTTGGATTGATGATGTTCATACTGCAGTGGTTTGATTTTAATTTCAGATGATTTAAGTACAGCTATATATATTTTAGAGTGTTTGTAGCAGCAATAGTGACAGGACTTCTACTAATAATACTTAGTAGTAATTCAAAAAGTAGTAGTAATAACACTACTAGTAAACATAGTAACATGCTGTGTGTGTTTGTGTAGCACGGTCAGATCCAGAAGAAGTCTCAGTACATCAAGTACCTCTGCTGTGATGATGTCAGAACCCTCCAACAATGGATCAACAGCATTCGCATCGCCAAGGTAGTAACTTGTCCTGTGGTAAAACACAAAATGTTGCCCCCTGTATCATATGCTGAAGTCTGATCCTGTAGAAGCACTCTCCATGCTGCACTGTGCTCACTGCAGTAAATGTCCTGTTTTGTCATTTTTGTGTAATTACATATCTGCCTAAACCTGCTGTCTGTGTGTCTGTCTCTCAGTATGGGAAGCAGCTGTACATCAATTTCCAGGAGGCAATGAGAAGGACGGAGGCGGCCTATGATTGGTCCTCCCTCTCTTCTTCCTCCATTAAGTCAGGATCAAGCTCCTCCAGCCTTCCAGGTCTGTCTGTCCGCTTTGGCTGAGATCATACTTTGGCAAGTTCAAAGGCCAAATGTTTGATTTTTAGAGATTTTCTACAGGTTATACAAAAACAGAAAAATTGAATTTGATATTAATAATGTGCATCAGTAAATAAATATCCATAAATATCAACAAGTCAAAAGAAGAAGCATGATCTGCAGTAAAAGTTAAATGAAACATACCTCTGCTTATGTGTCCACACTCCAGAGTCCCAGTCCAACCACTCCAGCCAGTCAGACAGTGGTGTATCAGAGATGACATCATCAGGCCACACCCGCTCCCAGAGTGTTGTCAGCTCCATCTTCTCTGATGCCTGGAGGAGAGGAACGCAAGGAGAGGTGTGAACACACACAAACACTCTGTCCTGTCCGTTCTGCTCATTGCCATGTTTACCTGTGAACCACATTTCCCAAATTTCCTTTCTGCTTCCCTGCCAGCGCTCTAAGGTGAAGGGACGTATGCCAGTTCCTCTTTGTGCAGGAGGAGGAGGAGGGAGTGGAGGTTAGACAGGAAGTGATGTAACAGGCATGGTAACAGTTTGGCTGCAGCCTTTAAAACGCTAAGCTGTTTGTGTTGATACTTTGACGTGACCTTTGACCCAGTTTGTATTCCCATCAACAACTTATACAAGCTGTGTTCACCATGTAGTACTTTAGATAGGAAAAAAGACATAGTATGGTTCTTGATCTTCACGGTAACACTTCCTGTTACATTAAGTGACTGAACATAAACACGCTATGTTTACATCAAACCCTCATCTGATACTGCATATTCATTGGTGGTCAGATGTCTTTGAACGATGAAACCCAACTTTTGCTCCTCTCACTCTTCACAATATAACAAATCCAAATGTTAGCCATAGAGCAGTGCAATTATATTTTAAAAATCTATATTTGATATGGGATATATTTGGTTTGATAGATCTTGCAGGCGTTGTAATTCACTCAGTTAGTCAGAATTTAGCTGACCTGGAATGCAAGCTTTCAATGTCGATTCAAGTATTTCAGGTGACTGGTTCAAATCTATCAATGATTTGGGACGATAATAATCCAGAAAGAGTTCATTATTCAGCTGTTTTTTAACCCTATGTGTTCAATTATGTAAGTCACAAGTATTTTCACCAGTGTTAAATTGTACAAATCGAAAGAGGCCAAAAAACATACACAACACAATAGTTGATGAGCAGCAAAACACTGGACTGTGTCTCTGGTGTCTCTGGTGTCGCTCTTTACTTAAGGTGGATATTAACAACTACTGATGATGCACAGTACATTAAATCAGGATGAACTAAGACAGAAGTTCAGCAGCCACCAACACAAACACAAATTGTCAAATCACGTTGTATATGATGGATATATGTATTGTATGAAGCTTCTCATGTCATGACAAGTTTCAGGTGAACTTTGTATAGAAGTGGCTGCAGCTGAACTGTTGATTTGTTCTAACCTTGTGGTGTGATGGAATGTCCTAACCAGTAAATAAAATTCAGGGCACAATTAGGCACACTTTTGTCACATTTTAGATCCAGTTTACAACCTATTTGACCCAGTTTCAAACCATATTGTAACCTGATAAATGCTGTTTGACACTGCAACCTTTCAACCAGTTTACAGAAAAGTTCAGAGCCTGTTTGATACCACTGAAAGACAGTCTGATAGGGGCTGTTGCTCTGTCACTTGGCATCATAGCTGCTGTTTAGAATGGGTCCAGATAATCCAGAAGTGGCAAAAAAAAATAAACACGGGTTCAGCTGAACTGCAGCTACACTGCAGCTAAATTGGATGTATGATGACATTTGTTTAAGATCAACTCCACAGAAGTTTCTGAGGAACACAACATTATTAGTGTCTGTTTTAATGTCTGAGGACACAGAAATTGGATTTTAGAGACCACTTTACTTTGTTCCATACACACAGGTTTAAACCTGAACTAAACCATAAAACTGAAGCTAAGCTAATGGGAAGCAACCCCCCATAGTTTAGAATTTAAATCTGTTAAGCATTAAGCATAAGCTCAACAGTTAAGAGAATGGCCAGATAGATGGACTGACCTTAGTTGATGTTACCTCCTTCACTTGCAGCTGGCAATGAAATTACAAAGCTCTAATAAATGTAACGTTGAGCTAATTATTGTAGGACAGTGTTTTGACAGTGGGTGAGAAAATTTCATGCTCTGGTTGCAATTGACCTTAATCTATGTTCCAGTGGAAGTTTCAGTAGCTGTGTGTTCTCAGACTGCACTGGTTGGCTGTTTGATTTCTTGCATCTTGTTCTTGCATCTTCTTGTATTTTTTATATTTTTTCACTTGTTATAATTTTGTCTCTCTTCTTCCCTCTCATTTCTCTTGTGTCTCTTCACCTCCACTGCTTCTCTCACTACCTCTATGCTCCCTCCTCTTTGCACATTCCATTCTCTTTGCTTCCCTTGTTCTCTTGTTCCTTCTTTTTTGTTTTCTTCTTCTCCCCCCCTCTCCATTCTCTCTCCAGATGATGAAGATCGACCCTATCAGTAGACCTATCCCTCTCCAGATACCCTCCCTCTCCCCACAGCCCCTCCCTGTCTCTCAGCCTCAGACCCCACCCTCTCGGACCAGCTACACTGACGGCCTCATCCCATCTGATGATTCCTCCCCATCACCGCCCTCACCTCCTCCACCTCCGCCTCCTCCCCCCATTGCAAGTGTGGCCCATCAGCCAACACCTACCTCCTCATATATCAAGTACAGCACACTGGCTCGCTTACAGAACCAGAGCCAGCCCAGGACACAACCGGCAGGAGCCGCTCCACCTTCCCTTCCCATCCAGTTCACTAAACCCAGCTACAACACCCTTCCAGCTGTTTACAGCACCTCTCCTCAACTACCACCATCTCCACCCCCTCCTCCTCCACCTGCAGTGCCGGCTCCTGGCTCAGCTATGGCCGCACTGAAATTTGGTCCATCAAGCCCTTCTGCTCTCCCACCCCCACCCCCACTGGACGAGGAAGGGCAGGAGGCCTACTACCTCCCACCTCCTCCACCAGAGAGCCAGGAGACCAATGGTTTGCCTCTGCCCCCACCTCCAGAGACAATCCTTAGCTCTTGCACTCAACTCTCCAACAAGGGCCTCCAGCAGTTCCTGGCACAGAAGTTTCCCAACATGGTGTACGACTTCAGCCCACCAGTGACTGAAGATCATTCTCCTCCCCCGCCTACAGCTGAGCTTTCTCCTCCTACCTCCCTGCAAGTCCTCCAGCCTCTGTCCCCCAATGCACCCCCTCCTGCACCTCCCAAAACCTTCACTGGTGGTTTTCCCCCTCAAACTGCTCCCAAACCCTCAGGTCCCTCTTCCCTTCCAATTGCCCTCTCACCTGTGTCACCAACGCAGCCACAAAGCAGCCACGGGCCAGTTAAAAAGCAGCAAAGCTTCTCAACAGGACATTCCCCAAATCAGCCACCTCCCACTCTGCCAAAGCAGCACAGCCTCTCCTCCAAAAACCTTGCCCTCTCTCCCTCTTCCTCCTCGTCTTCAGTCTCCATTGCGGCGGCTACCTCCTCTTTGGTCAAACAGATTGTCAATCAGTTCCCCGGAAATTCTGCCCCTTCCTCTCTGCCTGCCTCCAACTCCATAGAAGGATCTAAGTTCAGTGCTCCTCAGTCTCCTCCAGCAGTCAAGGCCAAACCAAAGTGGCAGCCAGGAGGCATTGTGGCTCCTCAGTCCCCAGAGTTCCCTCCACCTCCTCCTGACAGCTCCCTAGGAGATTTCCCTCCTCCTCCCTCTTCATCCTCCTCCAAGACAGGCTCCCCAATAAAGAAGTCGCCTTCGACCTCGTCCACAGGTTCCACCAAGCGAGGGCCTCCACCAACCCCACAGAGAGCGTCCTCGATCCGGTCATCAGGTGAGACCCAGGATGAGAGACCAAAGAAGGTGGAGAGCCTGGTCAACAAATTTGGCCAAGCTCCTCAAACAGGTACCTCGTCCAGCTCCTCGTCAGTGACTGGGTCTCCATCAAAAGATTCTGCCTCACTTCCTGCTCCACTCCCTAAGCCAGGCAAGTTGAATTTGGCAAATCTCCCGTTGGCGCTGCAGGGGCTGCAAACAGGCCAGCACCATCAGCCATCTGAGTTCCCATCCCCCCCTCCCCCACCTCCCCCCTCCCAGCCTCCTCATGTTGACTCATCACCTGACTACTTCCCACCTCCCCCGAGTGACTCTGAGCTGTTCCCTCCTCCTCCCCACCCATCAGAATTCCATCACCCCCCAAAGGTCGCTGTGGTGAACCCCCAGCCTCAGATGCAGCCACCTCAGCAATCGGCAACCTCCTCCTTGTCGTCATCATCATGGAAACAAGGCTCACTGAAGAAGGGGGCAGTTCCTCCTCCAACACTGAACCGACGGGCCAGCAACACAAAACAGTATGACAGTACAACTTCAGTGCCCCTTTCACCACCTCCCCTGTCTCAGACCCCACCTCCCTCCCTGTCCTCTTATTCTTCCTCGTCCTCTCCTGTCCCCCCCACCTCCCCGAAAGCAGTGGGGCCAGGCTCCCTGGCACTAAAGCCTCTCTTCCTGGAAGACCTCAATCGCACCCTTAAGAGGAAGTCAGTGTCCCGCCACGGTTCGCTCACCTCTTCCCACCTCATCTCCTCCTCTAAGATGGAGCCTGTGGGCACCATGGACGACATGGCACTCCTCCCACCTCCTCCCCCCGAGCTCCTGCAGCAGCAGCAGCAGGGTGTCCGAGGACACTCCCAAACTTTGTCTCGCCACCACACACACTCCCACTCCACCAAACATGCCAACATCTCAGGCTATGCAACGCTGCGGCGAGGCCCACCTCCCGCACCTCCAAAACGGGACCAAAGCACCAAACTGACCAGTGAGTGGTAGGGAGTAAGGACACTGGGTGGAGCCTAAAGAACTGAATGGATTATTTAGGTCTCATCATTCCTCCAGAGAAGAAGTACTCAATGTCTGTCTTGACTTGTCTGTCTCTCCTCATCCTAAACCATCTACCCTTGGATTCCGAGTAGTAGCAAGCCGTCTTTCCGACTCTTAATCTCAGAATATGATTGTTCCTACTATCCTCATTATTATTATCACCCTCATCATTGCTATCATACCAATACATGTTTAATCCAATGACATGAGTAAAAATATATATATGTATATACATCTGTATACAAGCAAGCCAGAAAAAGTCACCTATCAAGCTTTTTTCACAATGTCTGTGCAGCTTTGCATTGAAATATACAGAAGACGAGACTTGATCGACAACAGCAACAGAGACAATTTGCTGCAAAATTACTGGTACTGCATGGAGCCGCGGCAATGGAAGTAGCGTTACCGATGAAGGGAAGGAGGGATCAATGGAAGGAACAACAGATGCAAGAGTGGGATGTTGTGTTGAGAAATGTATGTTGTGAAACAGGGGGTGGAGCAATGCCATTTATGTCAAACTTTTTTGTGTGTGTTTTATATAAGATTATTTAATACTGGAAAGATATGTTGTTATTATTATAATTATTTGAAGTTTTTAAGAAGTGTCATAAGAGAAGGAGTTTGACTGGACATGGGTCTGTATCGTCAAAGTGTTGATCCGGGTTACCAAACTAGTATACAGTTTGTTTTACTGAGATTATATTTGGACCATTTTATCAAATCATATTTCTTTAAACTTAGAGCTTCATGACTGATTGGTTGGTGACTGCAAGGGATAAAACGTAATTCTTAAAACAAATAGTTCTCATAATTCATTTTGAGAATCAAGACAGTCTGTCCTCAGATTACAGATGTTTTGAAATGCTAACCAGTTTGAAATCAGATTACATCACACAGTATTATTACAATTATCACACAAGAAGGACCTATAAACCAACTGGTTCACACATCTTCCCTTACCTCTGTAAGGTAAGGTAAGGACATAGTTTGCACTTTTAGATCCATGTGTCCTTCATCCCAGTTGTCCAAATAAGACATCTAAATTTAAAATTAATATAGATAATTTTTTCACTATCAGGCCTGACCCGCAGAGACTCAACCAGAACCTCCTTTAATCTGAGCTCATCTTAGCCAGTGAGTCAGTCAGCAACAACAAACCAATTTGGGCACATTTTGGTGGTAGATTTGATTACCGTCTTCTTTCAACAAACTCTAAAAACTGTTCTGTTACTTCATCAGTCACGCAGCTTTGCAGCCAGTCAGTTAGGCCATTTTTTGTAAGTAAACCAAGCATCTAGTCAGCTACAATGAACTCAGTCTGAAAGAAGGGGCTCATCAGTCAGTCACTTGCTTGTCATCTTAGTAACTGGTCGGACAGTCGTCTAGTTAGTTATTTAAGGTGTGTGTCCACATACGGTAGCATCTTATATGATCAGAGAAGCCCAAGGGATCCACGGAACAAGTGCCTGAAAAACCATACTCTTTCCTCACAGGTGTGTGGTAACATCATACCCTGCAGAAAACCCTTGACTGTAAGTTCTGTGATGTCGGCCATTAAACTTCTGCCATTTTGAAGCCAGGAGTTGAGGTTTACCATTCACACACTGCCATCTTTGTCAGCTACTGCAGCCAGAAAATCCAAATTTGAGCATAAAGGACGACTGGGAGGAGTTGATGTTGGACAACAAGCAGCAACTGACATGGCTGAGAGTAGACGGCTGAGATAACAGTCAGGCTTGAGAACATACCCCTTGTTAGGCCTTAATTTCCCATTAATGGAACAGTGATTCTGAAAATAGTCATGACAGCTGATATTAGAACAGGCAATTACAGAATTCTCCTGTCAAGTTATTTTACAGTTGTAACCTTCATGTGCTCCCATATCCAGATATAATTCTTTATTTCTTACTTGGGGTAATTTCAGTGTTTTGCATCTGTTTCTGCTGTGTAAACAATAAGATTGTTTTTGTTGTTTTAACTGTAATCTCCAGCCTCCTCTGCTATGATATTTAGGAATGTGTGACAAACGGAGCCTCTGAGTTTTTATTTTGCCAAATTCAACCGAATTTTAAACTAATATTTGGGATTGAAGCCATTAGGTAATTAATTTATTAGTCAATTGACAGGAAATTTTTCTGCAACAAGGTTTAGAATTATTGAAGTAATGATTTTAAGCAAGATGCATCTCATATCTTAGTATTTACTAACCATCTATGATGGTTAACTGAAAAGCTTTGGGCTTTGGATTCTTGTTTGAACAAAATGATCCTTTTAAAATATGTCAATCTGGGCTCTGGGAAATTATGGTGCAGATTTTTCACTACTTTCTTCCTGAGCGTACTGACCTTAAGTGCTCAGAGACACAAAGAAAGAAGAGCACTCTTAAAGAAATGAAAAACAGACCTTGGTGCCAGGAGGCAGTTTCAAGCACTATAGAAAGCAGTGGCACTTAGAGAAAGATGCCTAATAGATCCACCCTGAGTCACTTTGAGAATTAGCTATCTAATTAGCTAGTCATGGTGGTTTTTAGTAACATTTTTGGAAGAAATGTCGTCTGTCAGTTAGTAAGGTAGTCATGATAGTATTTTTTTCAGGGGAGTGGCTACATCAGATTAGTGACTAGTGACCTAGTCAGTTAAGTTAGCTAGTCTGTTGCTCTTGACAAGCATCCCTTTTTTTATCTGTGTCCAGATCAGCTGATAAAGGCTTCCTAAAGATATAGTTTTTACACTTTACGTGCAGCTGAACCTAGGTCTGTTTCTACCTTTCTGTTTCCATCATCCTTGCAGTTCCTAGATTAACATTATCTGCATGACATGTCAACACCAGTGCAACAGCTCTGCCAAAAATTTGACATTACTACTACAATTTTGGTTTTTGATGTGCAATTTTTAAGTACTCAGATTTCACTTTAATGGATAATTATGACTACAAAATTATTTCAATTAGTTTTAACTCAAATTTGTCTGTTTTTTGATAATGTTGAAGTGGAGAATTCAGCCCAGAGAAGTACTTCCTGTGTCCACTGCTCTGCAGGAAATGAATCACTAGGCTTACATCATGGTTTATTTCAGTGACTGAAGAACAGCATACGGTTTAAAACTGATGAGTGAAATGTGTTGCTCAGGGACACCCGGCAGAGCACATGCCTGTTATTGGTGTCAAACCTGCTGTTGCATTTAAAATAAATAAGAAACATTAATCAAACTGAAATGCAAATCCTAGAGTTTTTACACAGGTCAAAGATGACTGTTCCCAGGGGTTGGAAATTTGGGGATTTAAAGTGTTACGGATGGGTTTCAGGTATTGAGAAGGCTTGGGCAGAGGTATGGCTTCACACTGTGTGTTTGAGTCACTGTGAACTTTGTTGTCTTTGTGATGTTTGATGATGCATGCAGTGGTGCAGTGAGACCGAAGCTCCTGACAGCATTCTGTACATCACATTAAACCAAAAAAGTCACACTGTCAGCCTACTCCACTCGGTGAACATGAAAGTACTGTTTCAAATTTGAATTTGTGAGGCTACCTTTTCAACAAGGCAAGTTCAGTCTATGATATGCTTGGCTTTCAAGTAGTTTAATCTGTGGGAAAACTTGCTAACAAAGGTGGCTGTTGCTTTGTGTTTTAAATATGGTGTGTGATTTTGTTTTAATTGAATTTTAGTCCGTGTTTAGGAACAAGAAGAGTAGACAAAAGCTCTTTTTTTTTTTAACCGAAGTTATTTTCTCCAACATTTAAAAGAACCTGAACATCACTACTCTGAGCTATCAGAAATTCTAAAGTTACAAAGTGGTGAATGCAATATAAATGGATTGTTCAAATGGACTCTCACTCGAAGGCACCATACGAAGCAGAAGGTTACAGCTTAGAAAGGTTAACGGTCAGACAAACTCATTGTGTCTATAATTCTCAGTACAGATTTGTGTGAGGCATCAAAAAAACAAGGATCATCTCCTGTTTTCATGCCCAGACGCTTATGTTAAATAAAATGTTCAAACCAAGATCATGTTGTGGAGCTATGGTGTCATACATGGGAAAACACTGCAATATTGATGCATTCTGGGGACACTGTCCAAAAGGAGAAAACACTGAGAAACAGAATCTGAATGCAGATCAGAATAGACGCTTTCACCAGTCACAGTAGGGAAAGCACAGGTGTTAGTAATAACTAGAATTCCTGAAGAAAATGCTGTGTGAACGCTGAGAGCTGAAAAACATTTGGCAACATTGCTGGAAATGCAGAAAAGTAAAATTGCCTGAAAGCTTTAATGCTAAAATGTATAACACTGCGCTGCTGAAAAAGTGAGGATGGAGTAAGAGAAGAAAGTGTACGCAGGGAGGACGGAGAGTTCAAGGAGAGACAGAAGAGACAAAAGAGGAGGAAGGAGAGAATGATGAGGAGGATCTGATGAAGACAAGCTGTGTGTGTGTGTGAGAGAGAGAGAGAGAGAGAGAGAGAGAGAGAGAGAGAGAGACAACTCAGTGTTCAGAACAGAGGAACAAACTGATTTAATGGTTTAATAAGATAATCAACATCAGCTGTGTGTAACTGCAACTAGCTGAAAAGAGCAAGAACAACCACTCAAACAGGTCCCTCTTTCAAAAAGTGTAGGTCATCATTGAAGCGACTCCGTCAGCATCCTGAGATGCTGCTCGAGACATAGACGTGAAATTTCTGTGGATAAAGTGAAAAACAGGCAAGAAATGACCTTCAAAAGTCTGAGTTTTTGCCTGAAAGGTAAATAACACGGCAGTCAGTGAGAGCTGAAGGGCACAGATTTGAAAATGAAGTCTTGATTGTTTTAAAAGGCTCATTTTCTGAAAGACGACAAGTTTTCCTTTTCTTAAGAGTGAAGCTTGTGGGAGTAAGAGTGAGTTGAAGAGAAGTTATTTTGGAAGATTTTACAGCTCCTGTCCACTCTGGCGATGATGTCACCCACTCTAACTGCAAACATTCCATCCAATACACACCCATTATAAACTCAGAAAAGATGGGGAAAAAAGCATAAAACTTAAACTGTCATTTCAAAAAGTATGAAAGATTTGAAAAAGCCGAATACAGGTTGAAAAGTTTAAAGTCTCATGAACATTTTAAAGTTTGAATGAGGTCTGAAGCTGAAAGTATGCTGAAGTAGCAGCATTTCAAATTGGAGTGGGTTTGAAGAGGAGTCGAGGATTTATCCATTGACTTACATGCTCTCTGCAAAACCTGCCTGTGTGCTCCTCCTTGGAAAAAAAGTAAAATTAAAGGTCACTGACCAAGTCTTGGATGACTGCAGGGGCAGCAGTGAGTCCAAAAGGCATCACCAGATACTCAAAATGCCCCAGAGTTGTATTAAATGCAGTCTTCCATTTGTCCCCCTCTTATCCTCAGCAGGTGATAAGTCTTCCAGAGGTCCAGTTTAGTAAAGACAATGGCTCCCTGAAGAGGTTCTTGATGTAAGTCTCCATGGTCTGCCTTTCAGGGCGTGACAAGTTGTAGAGGTGACTGGTCAGTAATGGAACTTTAGGGAGGAGATCAATGGGGCAGTTATTCAGACGGTGAAGGGGTAGTGAGACAGTTAGAGATCATGATATTCCTGGGTCACCGTGGACAAGTGTGGTGGTTTCACAGTCTTGGAGACGGAGGAGACTGTAGACAAGGACATAAACAGAACAGGCTCCAGGCAGAGACCAGAGGGGTATGAGGTCCAGATATGACACACAACCTGATCTGCTCTGAATGCTTACCGGTTAGTCTGCTCTTTTGGCTGAACTGCACAGGTCATGAGTATCTGCAATACAAGCGTACACCTTCATGTAAGTGACCCTGTCTAAGTCAGCTGGATCCATACTGGTTGAATTGTTCTGTTACAGGAGTACATGCACCCAAATGCTGAGACTCAGACACGAAGACAGGGATAGGTGAAAGAAAGGCCAATGTTGGATAAATGGTTCAAAAATGTGCAACTGATGAGTTTAAGAGATCCACACACTGAAGCTGGTGAGTCAACAGAGTGACCAGGCAGGGAGAGAGTCCAGTTCCAGTTTACTCACAACAGACTGACAGCATGAAGGTAGACAAGAGTCAGGAAGGCATGAAGCAGACAAGGCAAACAACAGAAAAATACTGAAATGATCTCTGGAGTCTCAGTCATTACCACGAGGATGAACAGACATATCGAATGCTGTCTTAAACAACTGCTACTTACACTGTATATTTTGTTGACAGGTGAGTCTTGATTCTTTGATTGGGTGCCGCTGTGCTCAGGAGGAGAGGAGGCTGGGACCAACCTGTCGGCCACGTCCTGCAGTGACACAGACTCAGACAGAGACAGACAGGAGACAAAAGGAGAGGAAAAGACACAGGAGCACAAAGAGGGAGGGAGGGGAGACTGCAGATCTCCACATTACACCTGAAAATATAATAACATCTGGTGAATAAATGCTCAAATAAAACAGTGAATGTTGGTGACATTTGGGAAAAGAAAATCCTGTAGGACCGAAACATTTTCTGTCTGAACAATGTCATATCTTTGCATGTTTTTTGCTTTGATGCTCTCTAAGTTTGTTATCAAAATGTGCTGTCGAACACTTTCACACAGGAGGTGATTTGTCAGGCAGGTAATTCTCAAAGGACAGACAGATGAACACAAACACACCTGGGAGGCCGAGCCACAATGCCAGCTGTCAGTGAAACAATATGACCATCGTTATCATTAACAATAACTTGCTATATGTTGCTGCACTGAAAATGTATTAAAGTGTTAAACTTATTTTGCAGTTGTTTCAGTCAACCAAAATTTAGTTATTTACACTGAATGTGTAAGTTCAAGCTTTTCACCTTTGAATAACAGTTACAGTTCTGTTCCATTCCCTTCCATGAGGTGTGTGTAATGAGGTAAATGAAGAATCACTGTGAAAGCAAAGCCATCAGACAGCTGACAGGCATACCTGATTAGTGGAACAGTGGCGCCCCCTCGTGGCGTTATAGAAAGAGGGAAGCGAGAACGCATTGAGACAATTTTTTTCTTTATTTCCCAATGAGAGAGACAGACATGGCCACAAAAATACTGCCAGCAGGTGGCTCTTGTACAGCATAATGAAACAGATCAACTACTTTGATTTAAATACAACTCCTTTGCATTACCAGCTTGGTACCTACGGCGTACACCCTACGCCGTCACTGAGCATTCGTAGTTCTGCGTCGAGGGAACGCGTTGCTCCGCAATTCACCGCCAAGCCGCTAGGGGGGTGCGGCTGTGTCTTTGTATGGTTTCGGGGGGCTCTTGCTGCCGCGAAGAGGAGTTGTAGAGGTGGTCGTACTTGCGTACCTCCTCGATAATTCTTTCTTCGGCTTGGTCCAGTTTTTCTTGTAGCTCTCACCACAGAAACTTTGAAAATGGCGGTGTTGTTGTGCTGCGACCATAGGGCTGCGACTGAACCGAGAATTACGTTCTGAACGGACCAATCACAGTCCTCGACGTTTACGTCACTACGCGTCGACGCGACGCGTAGTCAGGATTTTTTGGAGGTGCGCGTCAGGCTACGGCGTACGGGTCCGCGTAGGGGTCTGCGTCGACGGCGTAGGTACGGCGTCGCCGCGACGCGGTAGCATAAACCATTAAGTCATCCATTTCAGTTGTTTAGGTTATCAGATGATAGTACCAATTATCAGCTGGCTCTCACATGACACGATTTCAGCATTTTGACCGACGTTTGCATGAAACCAGAGTTTCAATATGTTTACAGTTTAAGTAAGTTTAGTTTCTACTGTGATAAAGTTGCACAGTTAATGTTAGGGGGTGTTAAACACTGCAACTGCTCGTCAGTTGCTTCAAAACATTTCACATGCATCACCTGAGACTGATCTTTGTGACACTTGATTTTACTGAAGGCAGGAAAGAAAAAAATCAGGTACAACTGAGCGAGAGCATAAACAAGTGCTTTGATTTCTATTTGTGGTTTCAGCGTTCAGTCACAGAAAAACAATTTTCTTTCACTCAGCAAGAAAACACAACTGAAGAAATGTCCACAACATTCAGTGTCTGTAAAAGCAAGTGTGTGAAAAGTGATGGAAATGCGTGGCTGTCCTGCACAAAGCGGGACATGTGGTCACCTTAACTATGATAGATAAACCGTCTTCGTAGGCTGTGTAGACTTCAAAGTTTCTGTGGTGAGAGCTACAAGAAAAAATGGACCAAGCCGAAGAAAGAATTATCGAGGAGGTACGCAAGTACGACCACCTCTACAACTCCTCTTTGCGGCAGCAAGAGCCCCCCGAAACCATACAAAGACACAGCCACACCCCCCCTAGCGGCTTGGCGGCGAATTGCGGAGCAACGCGTTCCCTCGACGCAAAACTATGAATGCTCAGTGACGGCGTCGGGTGTACGCCGTAGGTACGGCGTCGCCGAAGCGTAAAAAAGCTTGGTTTAAGCGTATGTGATCTGGGCTTCTGCATGTAGTTATTTCAGTTAAAGTGTGTCTTAAAACATCACCAACATGCCCATATATACACTGAAAGAGTTATTGATTTTTGTAACCATTCCTCCTGTCTTAAGAGGAGATCCTTTTCTAAAGCGATTCAAATGTGAGTGATGTGGTTCATTTGCAGCCCTATCTGTGCAAAAATGCATTCTGAAACACAGCTGAAGTGGAAGTGGGTCCTCAAATGGCAGATTTTGATTTTGGGTTTTCTTAGTGTGGAGTTCCTTCTTTGTAATTCATCTGATAGTGTTTTCTTGGTGAGCTGCGACAAAGCCTTCACCTGACCTTTGAAACTAGTATTTACACAAAACAGAAAATTAAAACCAGTCACATTCCTTGGATGTCTACACACTAGATGAATGACAAGCATGGGTTGGAGAAGGGATCTGTTCAGGCCCAGTACAGTCAGCAATGATTGCAGTCAACAGTAACGTTTACTTGAAAAGATGTGAACCAATCCTACTACTGAAATTTCTCAGGAAATATTAGACTTTGGAGTATTTGTTTGTTTTTGCGTTGCTACCGTAAAGGACTTTAATATTGTTTTGATTGTTGCTATGGAAATGAAGAAAATAAATGCTAACGCTGAACAGTGACGTCATCCGCGACGATCAAATCACATTTATGGAACGTAGAACATAGTGACGTTCAAAGGACTGGAACGCTGGCTTTGTTCGCTGGCCTATAAAAAGGGTTGACTTCGAAGGATCAGCGCATTCGCTTTCAGGTTTCGGTGGATTCACAGGATCACACTACCGTAGAGGAGCCGAGAGCCCTGTTGATGGCGAGGATGGAGGGGCGCCAGGGTTTCTGGTGTTATCAACAGGGCTACCTGCGACGGAGTGCCGCTGGACCTCACGGATGGTGATCTGTGCCGATCACCGCTGGACACTCGCCACCGAGCAGCCGCCTTGGTTTACGCCTTGGTTTACGCCGCCTTGGTTTACGCCGCGACGCAGAAGCGTAAACCAAGGCGGCTGCTCGGTGGCGAGTGTCCAGCGGTGATCGGCACGCGTCGACGCGTAGTGACGTAAACGTCGAGGACTGTGATTGGTCCGTTCAGAACGTAATTTTCGGTTCAGTCGCAGCCCTATGGTCGCAGCACAACAACACCGCCATTTTCAAAGTTTCTGTGGTGAGAGCTACAAGAAAAACTGGACCAAGCCGAAGAAAGAATTATCGAGGAGGTACGCAAGTACGACCACCTCTACAACTCCTCTTCGCGGCAGCAAGAGCCCCCCGAAACCATACAAAGACACAGCCGCACCCCCCTAGCGGCTTGGCGGTGAATTGCGGAGCAACGCGTTCCCTCGACGCAGAACTACGAATGCTCAGCGACGGCGTAGGGTGTACGCCGTAGGTACGGCGTCGCCGCGACGCCGAAGCCTAAACCAAGCGGCTTCGGCGACGCGACGCGTAGTCAGGATTTTTTGGAGGTGCGCGTCAGGCTACGGCGTAGGGTCCGCGTAGGGGTCTGCGTCGACGGCGTAGGTACGGCGTCGCCGCGACGCAGAAGCCTAAACCAAGCGACGCCGCTATTTCAGTCGTCCACCGGCAGGAACGTGAACGAGGAAGCCGAGCAGGTCTCGAGTCACTGGCAAGCATGCATGCTGAGCTGCTGACACATCATTCGTCACGTAAGTGATCTCCAGATGAGACTTTGCTTAAAACTACTGACAATTTAACAGCACATTTAGAAGAGAAGAGATTTTGGCCACAGTGCAAGTGGCTAATATGAAAGATAGCAACTAGCTGCTAGTCTAAGCTAACGTTAGCCTGAAGCTACGCAGCCGTAGATAGGTTTCTCTGATTTTTGCACGGATTTACTCAGAGATGATTGTAATGGTTTATAAGAGGTTTTGGTGGTTTAAAAGTGTTTTCAGTGGGTTTGAGTTTCGGTGGCCACTTTCAAGTTAGCGGGGTCTCCCGCTGTCATGACAACAGCCTCCACACTCCCCTAGAGTAGGCGACAGCCCTGTTGATGGCGAGGATGGAGGGGCGCCAGGGTCTCTGCTGTCGGCTGGCAGTTGCCAGAGAGTGCCGCTTCACGTATCTCTGTTAGAAAAATTATACTACATTTCCCCCCTTTGTGACTCTAGAGTCACATTGTCATTGATGGTTCGCACCTTGCTAATATTAACAGAGATCCTAAGGAGCAACAAAAGATAAAGAAAATGTTACCACTTCCTTTAAGAAAGAAAATGTACCCGCTATCAGTACGAATCCTCCTAGGAGCACTCCTATGATCTGAAGGATTTTATGCCATCACAGGTTATTCAGCCATTCCCAAATCTGAGAGAGGGTGTGATTTTTAGTGTTCCAATTTGACATTGCTACGAGTTCATCTCTTAGGGTCTTCAGGTTGTTCAGTAGTTTTGTCAGATTACCGTCTGTGCCCGTTACCCTCAGTATAACTGTGCAACACTCATCCCCAAAATAGCTACAGACACCTTGTTCCTCAGCCATTAATTTATCTATTGCAAATCTGTTTTGTAAAGTCATCTTAGTTGTAGCGTGCAATTGCAAATCGATTCCTTCCAATGATGATATTGTCCAGTTAATAAATTGCTGTTGGTTGTACCATAGGAAGTTCACCCATCTACTGTTTCGTGCTATATAATGCCAGTTTATTATGGGGCCTACCACTGGTATCCATCCTGTCCCTTGTCCAGTCTTTATCCAGTCTTCCCCTATAGCTCGGTGTTCATCTGGCAACCCAGTAGGCTCTTGATTTCATGCCACGTATATGTTATCATATATCGGGCTACCATGCACACATGCAGCTCACGTCCTATATGTGAGCTGCATGTGTGTTTATTTTTATGCCATCTGGTCCTAATCTGGGAGGAGGTGGAGTTGCAGCCATTTTTAACTCAAGCCTTTTAATCAACCCTAAAAACCTAAACTCGACTATAACTCATTTGAAAGCCTTGTTCTCACTCTTTCTCATGAAAAATGGAAAACAGTGCAGCCACTTTTATTTGTTATAGTATACCGCTCTTCTGTTCCTTACTCCGAATTTATAGATGAGTTCTCTGAGTTTCTAGCAGGTTTAGTCCTTAAAGCAGATAAAGTAATCATTGTAGGTGACTTTAATGTACATGTCGATGTTGATAATGACAGCCTTAGCACTGCGTTTATCTCATTATTAGACTCAGTTGGCTTCCGTCAGAATGTACATGAACCCACTCACTGTTCCCTTTCAGTCGATTCACTCGGTACAACACATATTGTATGAGATATCACGCCCCCGCGTGGCCTGACTGAAGACACCTCTATTCACGCCTTTACGGCAGATGACCTGTGGTGACGTATGTGAGGCCCCGCCTGCACATATATACGTGCACCACCACAGTCATCCTTCAGTTCTTACGCTTTTCACCTCGCTAAGAACACCTCTACCGAGTCAGGCTAATTAGCTGCTGCTGGTTAGCTTGGTCTTGTTGTGGCTACTGCCAACCCGAAATTAGCTTAACTGCCCCTGTTGGTGTTAGCTTCTGCTACCTGCGGAGCGCTGATTTCGCCTGCTTGTTCTGGCTCATAGTGTCTCGATATGAGCGCGCAGCCTAAGCAAGTGAAGGGAAAGTCTTCCGTTCGCCCCTGTCCTGAGGGGTGCGGCTTCTCCCTGCATGAGAAGGACTTCCACGAAGCCTGTCCCGTCTGCCTGGGAATTGTCCACGCCAGGAGAGCGTTGACCGCGCCCGGGTCTCGTGACTGCTGTCACCAGCTCCGGAGCTCAACCCTGGAAAGGCGGGTCAAGTTTGTGGAGAGAGTCCTGGGAAAGACAGCCACTGCACGTCTGGATCCCCTCCTCTCCGAGTCCAAGGTCCCGGCTTCGTCCGAGTCCGGCGGCGAGGAGCTCTTGGTCGGAGACCCTGTTGAAAGCTGGGCAGACCACATGGAGTGTGCTAGCGAGGTAGCGGGGTTGGAGCCGGCTCCCCTCGAGGGCGCTAACCAGCCGCTACCCGAGCTAGCATGCTATCATGATGAGGAGGATGTCCTGGACATCGGTCTAGACGTGCATGGTTTGTCGGAGGATGAACAGGAGCCGTTGTCGTCGGGTCAGTACGCCGCCGCTGCTGCGCCGGTTGACCAGACCGACACATCCTTCCTCTCACTGTACCGTCGTGCAGCTGAGAAATTGGAAGTGGCTTGGCCCTCTCCTCCACCAGCTCAGAAACCGTCGCGGTTCTCGGGGTTTTTTCTTCCTCCTGAACCAACGACCGTGAAGAACAGCCTGCCCATGTTCCCTGATTTTGTCGCGGAGCTCACCTCGACATGGAACAAACCGCTGTCTACCCGCGCCACAGTGCCCGGCTATGGTCAGTTTTTGGACCTGGAGGGGGCTGAAAAGGCTGGTTTGGTCAACCCCCCGCCCATGGAGGCGTCCCTGGCAGCCTATCTGGCCCCAGCCCAGAACCACGGTGTCGGCGGTCCCACCACGCTCCCATCCAAGCACTGCAGGTTCTCCGCGTCGCAGCTGGAGAAAATTTACCGTACTCAGGCGAGCACGGCCCGTGCACTGAGCTCCGTCACAATGCTCCAGACATATCAAGCGATGTGTCTGGCGGAGCTCGGGTCACGCATGCCTCCCGACAGTCCACTGTCCCCTCTCCTGAACGCGGTGCGAGTCGCCATGGATTACATCCTCCGTGTGTCCCGCTGTGCAGCGCTCTCCCTGGGGAAAGGGATGGCTTCCACGGTGGTGGTGCAGAGACACCTGTGGCTGACTCTCTCTGACGTTCCGGACCGGGACAGAGCGGTCTATCTGGACGAGCCAGTGTCGGCTGAGGGTCTGTTCGGTCAGTCGCTCGATGCCATTCAGGCTAAGTTCGAGCTGAGAAGAAAACAGACCGAGGCTTTGAGCAGCATCATCCCCAGACGTGATGCTAAGCCCAAGCAAGAGGGGTTTCAGCAGCAGGGAGACACTGCTGCCCCTCCGTTGTTGCCGCCGAAAAGGCCGCGTTTATGTTCCGTTCAGGGGTCCAGTCCCGTGAGGCGCTGCAGCCCCTAAACACAGTCTCCCAAGCACAACTCCCCTCATCGCCCTCGGTGGCACGCATGCGCAGTCTCACCTTGGGTAGAGCGGACCGTTGCCATGGGTTACCGTCTCAAATGCGGCGTATTTGCCTAAGATTATCCCCGCAGCCTATAGCTCTATGGCTTTTGAGCTCTTGAGCTTCTGCCCCCCTCCTTTTGCATCTGAGGAGCAGAGGAGGTTACATTCCTTGTGCCCTGTGCGTGCACTAAGCACTTACATAGACCGCACCCAGGGTGTGCGTTTATGTGACCAGTTGTTCGTCTGTTTTGCTAATCCGGCTAAGGGCAAGGCACTGTCTAAACAGCGGCTTTCCCACTGGATTGTGGAGGCTATCTCCCAAGCATACAGCGGCAGGGGTCTTTCGTTGCCCCAAGGTATTAGGTTTTATCGTCTGGACATGACAGCCCCTTCAGTGGCTCACTCTGTCCTTTCTGCTGGGTCTACGATGCACTAGAGTATTGGAGGTTTGGCTCTGCAGGTGGCTGCTCTGCGGGGCGTGTATACATGTCCCATACAATATGTGTTGTACCGAGTGAATCGACTGATAGGGAACGAAATGTTACGAATGTAACTTCTGTTCCCTGAAGGAGAGGAACGAGGTACAACACTACGTTGCCCCACTGCGCAGCTGGGCTCGGTGAGGAGCGGTTATCGAACTGAAGGATGACTGTGGTGGTGCACGTATATATGTGCAGGCGGGGCCTCACATACGTCACCACAGGTCATCTGCCGTAAAGGCGTGAATAGAGGTGTCTTCAGTCAGGCCACGCGGGGGCGTGATATCCCATACAATATGTGTTGTACCTCGTTCCTCTCCTTCAGGGAACAGAAGTTACATTCATAACATTTCGTTTTAACCACACCCTCGACCTTGTTCTGACATATGACATTGAAATTGAAGTCTTAATAGTCTCCTCACAGAATCCTCTTTTATCGGATCATCATTTAATAACTTTTGAATTCACATTACCAGACTACGAGCCACTAGGCAAAAATTCTTATACCAGACTCCTGTCTGATAGTGCTGTAGATTTAAGGATATGATCCCATCAGCATTTAATTCAATGCCATGTCTCAATACAACAGAGAATTCCTATGCTAACCTTTCTCCCTCCCAAATTGACTGCTTGGTTGATAGTGCTACAGGCTCACTGCGTATGACACTTAACTCTGTTGCCCTCCTAAAAAAGAAGATTATAAAACAGAGGAGGTTAGCTCCATGGTATACCCCTCAAACCTGCAAAGTAAAGCAAACTTCACGAAAAATAGAAAGGAAATGGCGTTCTACCAAATTTGGAAGAATTTCGGTTCACCTGGCAAGACAGTCTTAAAATATAAAGGAAAGTCCCCCACAGTGCCAGGGCAGCCTATGACTCTGCACTAATAGAGGAAAATAAGAACAGTCCCAGGTTTCTCTTCAGCACTGTAGCCAGGCTGACAGAGAGCCATAATTCTGTTGAACCGTGTATTCCTTTAGCTCTGAACAATAATGACTTCATGAGCTTCTTTGATTAGATAAGATAAGATATACCTTTAACCCTAACCCTAAAGTAGCTGTAATAAAACCTCCACTTAAATAGCCTACTCTTGATCCAGGGGTTTTAGCCACCTATAGACAAATATCCAACCTTCCCGTTCTCTCAAAAACTCTTGAGAAAGCAGTTGCTAAGCAGCTGTGCGACTTTCTACACAAAAAGAGTTTATTTGAGGATTTCCAGTCAGGATTTAGAGTGCATCGTAGCACAGAGACAGCACTGGTTAAAGTTACAAATGACCTAATTGCATCTGATAAAGGATTTGTCTCTGTACTAGTCGTATTGGATCTTAGTGCTGCATTTGACACCCTTGACCATGGTATCCTATTGCAGAGACTGGAGCACTTCATTGGCATTAAGGGAACTGCGCTAAGCTGGTTTAAATCCTACTTGTCAGATCGCTCTGAGTTTGTACACATTAATGATGACGTCTCTGTGCTCGCTGAAGTCAGCCATGGAGTTCCGCAGGGTTCTGTGCTTGGACCAATTCTATTCACCTTATATATGCTTCCTTTAGGGAAGATTATGCTATGCAGATGATACCCAGCTATATTTATCAATGAAGCCAGAAGAAACTAGTCTAACTAGACTACAAGCATGTCTTCAGGGCACAAAGACCTGGATGACCTGCAATTTTCTGATACTAAACTGAGACAAAACTGAAGTTACAGTACTAGGCCCTAAACATGTTAGAAACTCACTTTCTGATGACATAGCAGTTATGGATGGCATTGCGCTGGCCTCCAGCACCACTGTAAAGAATCTGGGAGTTATCTTTGATCAAGACATGTCCTTTCACTCCCATGTAAAACAAATTTCAAAGACTGCCTTTTTCCACCTGTGTATCATTGCAAAAATCCTTACTATCAGGCTGCCCAAATTTGTTGCTGAATATCTCCAGTTGCTCCAGAAGCCACTCTGCACTGGCTCCCTGTAAAGTTAAGAATAGAATTTAAAATTCTCCTCCTTACTTACAAAACCATAAATGGCCAGGCACCTTCTTATCTTAAAGAGCTCATAGTACCTTATTACCCCACTCGAACACTGTGTTCCCAGAATGCAGGCCTACTTATGGTTCATAAAGACTTCAAAAGCAGAACAGGAGCCAGAGCATTTAGCTATCAAGCTCCTCTCCTGTGGAACCATCTTCCAGTCTTTGCCCGGGGGGCAGATACTGTCTCTACATTTAAGAGTAGGCTTAAAACTTTCCTTTTTGATAAAGCTTATAGTTAGGGCTGACTCAGGCTTGTCCTGGACCAGCCCCTAGTAAAGCTTGGTTTACGCTTCTGCATCGCGGCGACGCCGTACCTACGCCGTCGACGCAGACCCCTACGCGGACCCTACGCCGTAGCCTGACGCGCACCCCCAAAAAATCCTGACTACGTGTCGCGTTGACGCGTAGTGACGTGAACGTCAAGGACTGTGATTGGTCCGTTCAGAGCGTAATTTTCGGTTCAGTCGCAGCCCTATGGTCGCAGCACAACACCGCCATTTTCAAAGTTTCTGTGGTGAGAGCTACAAGAAAAACTGGACCAAGCCGAAGAAAGAATTATCAAGGAGGTACGCAAGTACGACCACCTCTACAACTCCTCTTCGCGGCAGCAAGAGCCCCCCCCAAAACCATACAAAGACACAGCCACACCCCCCTAGCGGCTTGGCGGTGAATTGCGGAGCAACGCGTTCCCTCGACGCAGAACTATGAATGCTCAGTGACGGCGTAGGGTGTACGCCGTAGGTACGGCGTCGCCGCGACGCCGAAGCGTAAACCAAGCTTTATGCTGCTATAGCATTAGCCTGTCGGGGGACCTCCAAAGATACACCAAGCTCCTCTGTCCTTCTCTCCCTCTCCATCTGCACGCTTTCATGTCCTACCACAGTGTGTTACTAACTTAGCTCCCTCCCCAGAGTCTCTGTGCTTTGTCGTCTCACAGGTTCCCACGGGTAGTGGCTGAGTCTGGATTGTGGATTACAGCTGTGACTCCTGCCATACTACTGTTATTACATCCACTGTCATTGTTACTGTGATTGCATTTCTTTCTGTCTCTCTCTCTCTCGCTCTCTCTCTCGCTCTCTCGCTCTCCCTCTCTCACCCAACCGGTCGAGGCAGATGGCCGCCCACCCAGAGCCTGGTTCTGTCTGAGGTTTCTGCCTGTTAAAAGGAAGTTTTCCTCACCGCTGTCGCCAAGTGCTTGCTCATGAGGGAATTGTTGGGTCTCTGTAGATAAAAGAGCTCGGCCTGTACCAGCTCTATATGGAAAGTGTCCTGAGACAACTTTTGTTGTGATTTGGCGCTATACGAATAAAACTGAATTGAACTGAATTGAATGGAGTTGAATTGATTTTGCCTGATACTCACCAGTGAATCCACTTCCTCGACATCAACAGGTGCTCTCTTCTAGTCCTCGAATATGCTTCCTGCACATCAAAGGCGCTTTTGATTACACTTCCTCAACATTAAGCTTCATTTACTTCTTGCTAGGATCTGTGTCACTTCTTACCTCTTTTGAATACACTTCCCAAACATTAAAAAAGGTGTTCTCTAAATTCACTTCCTCAACATTAAAGGTTTATCCTTTACCTGGGCGGACCACACCCTTCACTCAGAATTTGCAGAAAATAAAGGCTCTGCTTACCTTTAGACTTTTGGGCCTGAGGGTCTGGTAGCAGAGTGTGGACGTCTTGGTGGATTCCTCAGGATTCTATCCTCTCCTAATGTGGTGTATTGGAACCGAGGCCCCAAGCCACATGGACCAAGAATTCTAAGTTTTTAGCTATGCTCAATTGTTCAAGAAAATGTTCTTGTTGGTGTTCAATGAAATCATCAGCTGGAGTCAGAGTTCTGGGTAGCAAAGACTTTTATGTCGACACAAAAGGAGAGTTGTTCA
The DNA here is from genome assembly GCF_051107435.1 of Chaetodon auriga. NCBI lineage: Eukaryota > Metazoa > Chordata > Actinopteri > Chaetodontiformes > Chaetodontidae > Chaetodon > Chaetodon auriga. The sequence goes on from NC_135086.1 coordinate 23,289,553, forward strand.
ACACGCACACAAGATACACATGAAGAGCTCTGATCTAAAATGGCTGGTGCTTCTGCTTTATACAGTTGGGACTGTACTTGTCCACGCCTATTGTATTGTCCTTTCCCTAAACATTGTATGAGTCTTAATGCACCATTAGGTAATTTCTCAATATATATTAGCAGATGGCTTTTTCTGTCAGTGTTGAGCAATTCATTTTCTTAAGGGGCCACATGAGAAACCAGGACTGTTGTGGAAGGCCGGACCAATAGGTTGAACTCAACTCTTAAATGTGGCATGATCGAACTGTCAAAACAACACATGGAGCAAGAGAAAGAGCTCACTGACCTGTATAAGTCCCAGATGTGTGGAGTGTGAAGATGTGTGTATTGACGGTGGCAGACTTCTTCTAGATGATCACAACCATCTTCTTGTAGATAACCTTGCCCTGGCAGGCCTTGCCTTCTCTCTCTGGACTGATACCAATGAAGTGCCTGAAATGAGAATAGTGTGAGAATAGTGTAGATCACAGACTGAAAGGAGAACAAGGTGCAGTTTTGGGTTTTACATACATATCATACATACAGTGATATGTGTTGCAAACTGGTACTAAACTTCATATGATAGCAGCATCAGAATGCATCTCACCTTGTGTAAACGTCTGTAAACTCAAAGAATAATGTCCATCAATGAAATGCATACCAAGCTGTATCAAATGAGAGTAAAAGGCCTTCAAGTTCTCACATATTGTACTGCAGAAGTCCATATGACGTTAATTCAACTACACTTGTCAAACTTGGCCTACCCACACCAGAATTAAACATATTCTGCATTGACCTTAGACCAAAACAACAAAGCACAGAAAGCCCAGGATAATTACTGGCTGCTCTTTCTTTGTGTTTGCACCTAATGATATAAAAAAGGGATAATATTACATTTGCATGCAGAGAAACTGGACCCAAATGCTTAACTCAGACAGGTGTAGAGTTTAAAGGTAACAGTTTGATGAGTATTCAAAAACAGACAAGCCTTGTAGAGCCTCAAACAAAGGGAATGACAAGAGAGTGAACAGGCTGGAGAGAAATCCAGATCCAGAGGTCTCCTCTGGGACAGACTAACAAAGCACAGACTGAAGTTCAACTAGACACATGCACAAAAAAAAAAAACAGGAGTCCCAGTTGTTACCACAAGGATGGACAGACGGTTCGATGAATACTGGAAAGAAGGCCAGGGTTTAAATAATGTGGCAGCGGGTGAGTCTTGATTGAACAATTGAGAGCAGGTGTGCTCAAAAGAGGAGGAGGCCAGAACAGACCTGTCAGCTACACCCTGCAGTAAAACAAATACACAACAGACAGGAAAGAGACAGAGGGGAAGGGAAACACAACAACACAATTGGGAAAGGAGAGGAAAACTGCAGACCCTAACAGAAATGACTAGCTACCACTAATCACAAACTACTAATCATGAAGTCACAGTGTGAGCTATTCAAATTACAGCCTCACTGAAGTAACATTTTCAAATCAAACACCCACTTGCTAGACAGCGAGCTTGCTGGGCATCAGTTTTTAGGTATTATTTTTGATTACCTTCATTAATAAGATCCTGATGAAGAAAATACAGTTGTTTTTAATTAGTGTCCCCTCACAAGATCCTATTGGGAAATTATTTCTAACTTTTGTTTCTTAATGGTTAATTAACTTAACTTACAATTTTTGACAAAACAGTAATAATTACAAGATCTAAAACTACCAAACATAGACTATCAATACCTCTCATCAAGATCCAGCATTCTCCAAGCAACAGCCAGTTGGCAAAAAATACTGTAGCATACCATAAATTAAAACACTAACATCGTGTTTAGGGCCTAAACTGTCTGTAGGAGCACTCCTGGGTCTCAGCTAGTGACATTCTGGATCTGGTCCTGATTGAAGACTTCCACCATCACCATCCTGACCTGCCTGGAGGGACATCAGGAGCCATTCCACGAGAAGGAAAAACATGTTTTTACAGACAAGAAAGAAAGAAAATACAAATGCTTTGATCAGGTATTGCATTACAGTTTATTGTTGTAGTCGTCATTTGTTGCATTCTGCAGGGAGTTACAGCTTGAAGGTAATATAGACTGAAGCAACACCACAGTACATGCATGATGCTGTCACAGCTTGAGGTTTCTTGTGTGGACTTCCAACTCGTCCCCTGGACACACTGTACTGGAATAGTTTCCCTCAGAGACACAGATCTACGGAGGTCTCACTTTGGTGGAACGGTGGCACTCACAGCTAGAAGGTCACGGGTTCGACCCGTTCGGGCGCTGTGAGTGCTGGGGGCATGTCCTGCCTTCATGCCTTCGGTGCCTGCTGCTCAAGGAAAGGGGCCTTTTTGTGTGGAGTTTGTTCTCCTCGTGTTCACCTGGGGCATCCTCCATAAAAACCCCCACTAAAAACATGCAAGAAGATCACCACCTGACCAATGGTGACAGGAAGGAACTGGGTCCCTGGGCGCCGCTGTCGGCTGGCAGCCCACAACTCCTTGTCTGCCACAGAGGAAGGACTTACCAGGATGGGTCAAACGCAGAGGAATTAATTTCACAGAAGCGTGGCGTGTGGTTGTGTGGAGTGATCAATAAAGTATGTCTCTTCTTCTCTGTCAAGGTCCCATGGAGGCAACGCAGAGCAAAACATCCCAACATCAAAGAGTTACTTATCATTTGAACTGTTTGCAGGAGGGTGCTCATTTAGAGAGACGAGATGTCTGACCCTGGAACACCTCTCTCCCCCAATCCTTCAGGAGGGCCGAAGAAGAAAAAACACTTGACTCCAAAGGGTTGCCTGTCAGTTAAACTGTTTTCATGGAGATGCTAACACTTTCTTTATAGCTCCACACCAGATGAAGACGTTAAAACCATCTGAATGGACAATCTGCAGGCCTCAAGAAACCTCAAGAATCAGATAGTACTGACAAGTTGTAAATCAGACATTCCTGTAGCGAACTGTTTTGTGTGTCTGTGTGCTTTCTTTTCTACCACATGAGGATAATGCAAATGATATGTTTGATTCAACTTTGGATGTACCCACAGTACTAAACTCATAATTTGTATGGTATCAGTTTTTCCCATGTTGCTAGCTTGTAAAAGGACAAAACTATGTTTCTATCATGGAACCATACTGCCATCTAGAGACTAGAAGCGGTTAGGTTTTAGATACTTAACATGAGACAATTATAATTAGTGGTGCTTAATTCGGCAAATATAATCTGCCTTTCCTTGTTTCTTTGCTCTATTAGTTAGATATACTATTAGTTATCATATACGTTAGTATGAGTATTGAAGAATATTGTCATTAATCATTAAAAGGGGTCTGATGCATGTATATCAGTGTCAACATATGTGTTTTGAATAATGTTGAAATGTGATTAAAAAATTAATCATTTAGACTGTGATTGACCATAGTGAGAAGCAGATGAGATGGTTGGACATGTGAAGTATCCCTCATACTGCTGCTATTGTTGAGCCTGTTGAAGTGACAGTAATAACATTACAGTAATGGGCGACTATAAATAGCGATGAAGTTGTCAGGGATGGTTTTATCTTAATTTATGTGAATTCTCACTCTGCTACAAAGACTGATAAATAATGCATGGAGACTGTAAACTTGCAGTTAAAGATGCACCGCCTGATTTTGCTGCATGTTTTTTGAGACTTGAGAGTGTCCGCTCATTGACAAGCTAGTTTAAATAAATAAGTAGGTTACATTACTGCATGCTTTATCAGTCTGTTCATATCTAATTCCTAGCTTGTCTAAAAGCAACATTGCAGGGATTTGCTGTGTTTGTGTGGGCACATAGATTAAATTAGATTGTGAGACAATGGGCACAGACATGCAAATGACCCCCCACTCTTCTTCATAGGACCAAGACTTGCAGACTCTTTGAGTCTCTTGTAGCCTGCTGTCACAATGTTTGTAACAACAGGTTTGTGATGCTTTTGCGTCTCTGTGATTATTTTGCGTCTCTTTCTGATAGTGCATGACTGTGGTTTTGCATCTCTTTGTAATCGTTTTGCATCCCCCCGTTGTCATTTTGTATTTTTTGTAGTGGTTTTGTATCTCTATGTGAGGTTTTTACATCTCTCCGTGGTGGTTTCACATCTCTTTTTGGTTGTTTGACATTCCTTTGTGGTGGTTGTTCTTCTCATTTTTTTTTATTTTTTTGGTGGTTTTGTGTCAATTTACAGTTGCTTTATGTCTCTGGTTCTGCATCTCCATGATGTGGCTTTGCATCTATTTGTGGCAGTTTGTCATCTGTTTGTGTGCTTTTTACATCTTCCTGTGGTAGTTTTGCATGTCTTTGTAGTTGCTTTGCATCTCTTTTTGGTTTTGCTTCTCTTTGTGGTGGTTTTGCATGTTTTTGTGGTGGCTGTGCATTCTTGTGCTCTTTCGGTGAGTTTGTGTATCTTCTTTGTGGTCGATTTGTGTCTCTGTGGTCATTTTGCATCTCTTTGTGGTGGTTTCACGTCTTTGTGGCTGTTTTGAGTCTGTGTGGTTGTTATACTTCTGTCTGTGGTGGTTTTGCATCAACGTATAGTTGTGTTACACATCTTTGTGGGTTTTTTCCGTGTCTTTAAGATTTAAGATATAAGATATACTTTATTTATCACAGCACACACATGCTGCAAGGGGCCATGCTTTAGTGAAATTATTTTCTCCGCCTTTGGTCTATCCTGGAAAGTCCTTCCTCCACAGCAGACCAGGAGCGGTGGGCTGCCAGCCGACAGCGGCGCCTGGGGACCCAGTTCCTTTTGTCACCATTGGTCAGGTGGTGATCTTCTTGCATGTTTTTTTTAGTGGGGGCTTTTTATGGAGGATACCCCAGGTGAACACGGGGAGAGCATGCAAACTCCACACAGAAAGGCACCGAAGGCATGGTGGAGGACACACCCCCGGCACCCACAGCATGAATCAAACCCGAGACCTTCTAACTGTGAGGCAACAGTGTTGCCACTGTTTCACTGTGCCACCAACTTTGTGGTGGTTTTGCGTTTGATACTTTGATTTAGAATGCAGGACTTTTACTTGCACTATGGTATTTTTACATTGTGGTATTAGAATTTTTACTTATGTAAAAAGTTTTGGGGGGGTGCACTAAAAAAATGCACTAAGATAGACTAAATATCAAGTGTATTATTACACTGAGCAGCAAGTACAAAACTTGAATTGTAAACCTAAAATGGCACTATTATAAGTATACTTAGTATACTGCAAATATACAGTTATTTCATATTTCCTCATGCTACTCTTACATATTGGTGCATAAAATCTGAGATCGATAGATTTACAAGCACATGTATGTTTGGATATGTAAGCAGTCTGTGCACTCTGCTCAATTAACCCACCAAATATCTCAGTTAACCACATAGCTCTCTCCCCAGACGACCCCGGCCACCTCCGTTCTGCAGGTTTTCCTGGCGCCTCCCAAGGAGTCCTGTGCTCTAGACCCGGATTTGTTCGATGGAGACCTGGATAGACCTCCTCCAGTGCGCTCTGGTGTTTCGCCAGAGACTGCTGACCTTTGCCACGGATCATTCAAAGGTACATTATGTTCTGGGATTATTAAGAGGGGGGGCACTGGCATGGGCAATGGCCTTTCAAGCTAATAATTTCAATCTCATTACGAGCTTGTATCTGACTTCCAGAAAATATTTGACCATCCTAATCGTGGCGGAGACTCAATGGCTGCGGAACCTCCAGCAGGGATCTGGAGGTTCCATACAGTGGACTACTCCGCTGAGTTTTTTTAGTTTTTTAGACGGATTAAATGAGCAACTCAGATTAATTAGCTGCCTGAGATGAACCAGCTAACTCATTAGCCATACGAATTGATGCTTGACAGCGAGAATGCTGCAAGGAGCAGCTGAGGCAGCAGCCTTCATCCTCACAGGCGTTTCTTCCCACTCCCCCTCCTTCCCTACCAGCTGTACACTGATCTGCCGGTTCCCCTGCCTGCACCTCGGCCCTTTCCACCGCTGAAGAACCCATGCAACTAGGCTGGGCACAATTAACTACAGCTGAGAGGAAGCAAAGAATGGCAGCCGGTGAGTGTCTTTACTCTGGGCAGATTGGACATTTTCTAGTAAACTATTCTCTAGGCTCATCTGTATCTATGGGGGTGCGGATGAACCAAACTCAGCCTCGAGCCCCACCCCAATCCAGAACTCAAATTCCAGCTACTCTCTGCTATAACCAGTTGTTTATGTCCATACCCACACTTACTGACTCTGGAGCAGAGGAGTTTTTTAAATGAACATTTTGCCCTCCAATCTCACATTCCCCTCAAGCCCCTAGACTGTCCCATAACTGCTAATGCTCAACACTGTAGACAGCCAGCCCATATCACTCACTGTACAGTCTCCATCTCCCTTGTCATTCCTAACCGCAAAGACCCAATTTCATGTTTTGTTTAGTGGAATGTCAATTGTTCTCTCTCCCCTGTTTCTTTGTGATAATGCACCAGCAGCTTTCTTGACCACTGTTGCTGGCATTTTTGGCAGGATCTCTGAACCAACTCACCCACCAGAGGAGATCACTGAGGTCCAGATGATGGCGGCCGCTCTCTGTGTTTCCAGGCCTTCACTATCAGTGATGGTCCTGGATCAACGTAAACAGATTATCCAGGGTCACACTAACATTGCAATCTTGCAAAATAAGAAAAAAAAAGTTTGAAGGGGACACTGCAATGTTCCTGTTCATTGTAATTAATCATGCTGAGCAAAGCAAAATTACAGATCTTATGTCATTTAATGTTATGAACAATATTCTGGCTTATTGCCAAACTTGTTAGCATAGCCTACCAAGTTAGTAAGATAACTCACTAACCAGTAGCTCCTAAACTAACAGCTCTAAGTATGTCTTCATAAAGATTGAGAATGAATAACTTATAGAATTGCAGTTAATGATTCTGCTCAGTTTCCTGAAGAATTTGTTCATTTGTAATAACTTCAATTTGGAAAACTTTACTTTAAACTTAAGTTTAACTCAGAGGCAAAACACAGAGGACTTTTGAAACAAGCACAAGAGCAGCCCACTGATGAGGGCTGTGATTACTTGACTACACTGTTTGTCCAGAAACGCAATGTGGGATGTCCATCCATGAACATGTCCTACTTGGCTGAATCACTTTGTGTGTATAGATAACGTTATTGTATTTGTCACCAGAAGATGTCTTGTTATATTTTTTGAAGTTTGGTAAATATTGGTGGTATATACTGTCCATGTATGTGCGGCATGACATGGAAATAAAACTATTGAATTACTGACGTACTACTCCAGGGTCCCTGAAAACTGTGCAGGGTTCCTACATCAACCTTTGGAGAGGTAAGACTTTCCAAGTACCATTAGTCAGATGTGCTCCTTTTGCTGTAATCAGGAGATACAAGTGTCCTTATGTGTCTTGCACAATACAATTTCAACACTATTTGTGGTGTTTCTTTCAAGAACTAGAGCAAGTTTCACATTGAAAGGTCTGCAGTCCCTGCACTTGTGACCTTCAGCTGTTTCATTTACAGATGCCATGAAAATTAAAGACTCACAAGGTTTATTTAATGAACATTTCACTAAATATGACTTCCATTCTTTGGTGCAATTTGCTAATTAAATCTTGTCATGTTACAGACAGTTTAACTAGTTCTGGGAAACCATCCTTTCATTGAGATCTGCAGTCTCCCCTCTCCCCTGTCTGTTACCTGCCTTCCTGACCTTCCTTTTCATGTGTCTGCCCTGCCAGTCTGCTGTCATTGAAGAAACTGGACCTGTCACTTCCTGGATTCTGTCACTCTGGATTCTCTGCCCAGTCTGGATTCACCCGTGACATCATCCTTGACTGTTAAACATTAACATGTCAGCAGTCTCCTGTCTTCTCTGTCTGAGCATGGTATTTTGGGTCCTGCATACTCGGAAATCTAACAATCATAACACTGAGATTGAATTTTTGGATTATTACCACAAAAAGTGGTTATTATTATTGTAACCATTTGGTTAGAGTGTGAAGAATGCTCACATTCGGGTACATACATTAATACTATGCCCTTCAGTTTTTCAATCTTCACATTCATTTTTTTCTCGCCCTGATGAACAGAACAGGAGCAGGTCTATGGCCACAACCTGCAGCACCATCTACAGATACATTAGCTGCAAAGTGCAAAATGAGGGTGTGAGAGGCTTTAAAAAGAAACTACTCCCTGTTTTATCTAAGTTCACTAAATAGACTTTGACTTGAAATGAAGAGGTCACGTACACATACTAGTCTATGTGTATTCATGTCGGGGTTTGGCATCTTTATCTGTGATTTCTCATCTGCAGCAGCTGGAATCATGATGAAGCTTTACATGATCAGGATCTGTTCTGTTGAGACAGACAGGAAGAACAGAATGAAAGGCAGCATGCACACACACACACACACACACACACACACACGCACACACACACACACACACATACACACACACACACACACGCACACAGAAGACCTTTAAGAACATGTGTGATGACCAGCACTCATCACTTCAACAAGCAACCATATCTGCAGATGCAAGACTTGAGTTCATTAAAGACTCAGTGGCTGTATGTGTGGAGTGCAATGTTGTGTGACTTCAAATTCACAGATATTCATTAATTCTTTTAAAAACATTTTATTGAACTGAAAATGTTTTTATCCACCACATGATTAGAAACTCACTCTGGTGACAAAATGTGCTTCAACTGTAAAACATAAAATTCTGAAAAAGTTAAATGGACTCTGGAAAATATTTACAGATTTCATTCGGCCTGATACTGATGGGTATTCCACTACATAAACTGACAGCACTCACACACAAACAGGCACATTTCAAAATATACACAATAGCCTTAGTTATCACAAATGTCCCACGGAGTTCATCACACAGTTCATTGACAATCACACCGACCGTTTACCCGCCGACATCATTCAAGTCTTTGACAGATACAATCTGCGACCACGGTACAGCTGAATATGAGCAGCAGCGAAGAAGAAAATATTCTGTCGGCGAGTCAGTACTACAAAGACTCCTCCTCAGATTCACTCTCTGTGTTGGGTTTTGTCAGAAGCTCCAGCTCCTCGCCGTCCTGTGACAGAAAAGACAGGGACTCAGCTTTCCTCCTGCACTCAGGAAAACACATTATAGAGAAATATCCAGGTTTCCTACACAGAACATGGTGTGTGTGAGGAAGAGAGTGTGGGCTTGTGTGTGTGACCAGTGGTGATTTGTAGTTTTTGTGGTTTGCTCCCTACCCCTCTGGATCTCTCAAACACCTCTCCATTGATGACTCGCAGTTTTTCCTGCTGCAGGCTGTATTCCAGGTCCTTGGGTCGGCTGGCATTGTAAATAAAGATGGCCAGCAGGACTATGGGAGCCTGGAGGAAGAAGTCAAGCGAAGGGTGGAAGTTGAAGAGGAAGAAGGAGAGGGTGGTAACCAGAACAGTGGTGATCTGGCCTGTCAGCACATGGAACATGTTGTCTCTGTATTTCAAGATGAAGGCCACAGATAAACCCAGGGCAGCTGGGGACAAGACAGAGAGGAGTGTGAGTTTCTCAAATAACCATTTCTTTGGAGACAGTTATCCAGTCACTCTTTCAGTTGTCAGGAGGACGTCTGCATTTATTGCTCGTTAGCATTCCGACCTGAGTTCCTAGTTCGTTCTTAGATTAGATTTTGTATTTCACCTTTCTTCTTGGATTTGTCAGTTGCCTCTGTTTATCGTGGACTGGTATCAGCTTTATTTTTTTCTTTCTTATTCCTGCCTGTTTGGTCTCATTCCTTTGGGTCCAACCCCTTGTTTCCCTACACCCTGACATATACAGCTACAATAGAGTGGTCTGACCTGAAATAGACGCAGCGGACATCAACTTCCCACTGGAGCATCTGGAGGAGGTGAGTTCCGCCATAGATTATTTCTACTTTTGCCTGACAGTACTATGGCCATCAAGGATAAGATGGGGCTTTAATATCTTTTGAAAGAACTATCAACTGTGAGCCCTGACTTTAGTTTGAGGCAGTTATTATTACAATTATTTATTACTGTTATTTGGAACTGCTAATCTTAAAAGGCCATTATGGATTCCTCCCATAGCTCCCCACGCTGGGGGTAGCATGGAGTCTGTAACCAGCTAGCCAGTGTGCTCCAGCCTCTTTCCTTGGTAAAATGACCACTCCGGTCATTCATGGCCATGCAGGACTGTTGACCAGTTAGATAGGACCTGAATCTGAATTTAAGAGCTGTGCCAGAGAGACCACCCCGGTATTCAAGTCTGTCACTCAGAACATTATGATCTACAGTTTAAAATGCAGCACTAACCCACTCACCCTGTGTGTTTCAAGCAACTGTGTCCTGTAGAAAATGCGTGTGATAAAACACAAATTCAAATTCATTGATATTCATTACATTTTGAATCTTTTCTTATTGAACTGAAATTTCATTCATTCATCACATGATTAAACAATCTGTCCAATGACAAACTGTTTGCCTTAAAACACAGAATTTGGGAGAACCTAAAACGAACTCTGGAATAAATAGAATGGATTTCACAGCGTCCTACTAAACACAAACTCCAGTTCCGAGGCGAAAGACACAACTTCACTTGCAGCTGCTCTAACATATGGCTTTCCTCTTCATATCTCCTCTGATGTCATAGGTGGCTTCTCTGGAATTCAACTGATAGAAATTGTCATAGCCACGGAGAACTTTAATCCCTGTCAATACCTTAGTATCTCCACTTAACCACAGGGACACCAGATCACTGAACGCTCATATGAGCTGTTCTGGAAGACACTGACAAATCAGCTATGCTGCTGGTATTTAGGCATGTGAGGACTTATTACTAATCCACTCTTAACTCACCAGTGACCAGCACCAGACCCAGGGAGTAGATGTTATGCCCATGGAGGAGACCACAGTGCATTGTGAGGCCTCGTGCCTCACTGCCGAGCCCAAGGGTCAGACCATTAAACACCACACCAAAGGCATACCTACAAAATCAGGCAGCAAAGGACAAAGGTTAGAATAGATTAGAAAGAACTGAGCTGTGTGTCTTCTTATTTTCTCCATAAGTCGCTCTCACAATTTGCTGTTCTGGATGAAGATGCTCTCAGTGAGCTGGTCTCCTTCTTTCAGGATCTTCTCATTGTAGATGTTAGCCATGGCAGAGATGAAGCACTGGAGGAGGAGCAAGATGTGACCCACACCCAGAGATCGCAGCTTCCCCACCACCCTGTCCCTCCAGGCCTGCCCGGGCAGGGACGACACCCACGATTCACTGGCACTGTGATGGGAGAACAGATGTGAACAAGACAGAGTAAAACAACATAATTGACTAGCATTTGTTTGAAAGAGTGAAACTCTCCCTGCAGCCCGAGGAATCATTAAATTATAGGCAATGATTAACAACTGTGACAGACAGTGAATGTTTTGCCCTTTGAGAAGAAACAATCTTTACTTTAAATGCAGCTTTGATTTTGATCTTCTTTGTTTTTAACTGCCCACCGTGAGTCCAGCAATCTTACAGAGAGCAATGATAAATCGGTGGAGCACTTTTTTCAGATGTTCCATGCGTTGCCTATTAATGCATTTCTGTAATCATTTTCTGTTACCTGCTGTTCCTCATCTGCTCCATCAGCTGTGTGTAGAGTAGGCAGGAGTTGGAGGGTGTGGAGAGGGGATTTGAGTGGAGACCTGTTACAGCTATGGTCTTCTGGGTGCTCCCTGATCCTGTTGTCAAGGAAACAATGGACAGGAAGAGGACAACTAACGCTGCCCACTGAACCCAGGACAGTCGCCTCCTGATGGAACAGGTGAAAATCACAATTAGTACACATGAAGAATTACACAGTGATATGTATGAAATGGTGTACCAGTAAAAAAATGGCAAGGCTGAGTGTGGCTTTGCTTTAGTATAGCTTTGGAACAAGTGCAGTACAGTCAGCAATACTGTTCTACAGCATAGTGACGTCAAATCTCACTTTGAAAACACTGTCACAGGGAATGAGAACAATAAGTGTATCGACAGATGAACACTCATCACCTTTCATCTGCGGTCACAGTCACGAATCACACTCACTATCCGATTGAAGAACAGGACATTACAGAGTTGTCAACGGAGCCACTTACTTCAGAACAATTCTGAAGAGTACAGCTGTGGTCAGGATGACAAAGTTGGAGTACAACACTGCCATGGCCTGAGAACAAAAGGAGAAAGAGCTGCTTTAGAGATAAACAGCAGAGTGATAGCAGAAGTCTTTGGACAGGACATTTTGTATAAGCTGGTATAGTATGAGAAAAAGTCTACATTTAGCTCATGTTTTTTCACTGAAATCCCAAGAGGGTTGCAAACGTTACGAAAAGCCACAGCTTCCCCACACGCTGACTGCTCTCCTTGTTACCATCTGTACACGATACAGGAACTTGACAGCACGTACCGCCACACTCAACTACAGTTTCCACCACCAGACCATCAGGCTTCTGAACACCTAGGCCCCATCACCATCAAAACTCATCCAATCTCTACTTACACGACTTAATGCGCACTTCTTTTCCTTCTAATTTCTAGTGTAGGGTATAGGATACATTATTGTATAGGAACATGCTGCTGCATCTCTCTTGCACAATAACCATGACTGCTGCCACAATCAGGACTTACACACTCATTATGCAATAATGTTAACATACTGTCTGCACTGTTTACATAGGAATACACTGTTACCAGAACACACTAGACCTGCTCCATACCCTTTACTTTTACTAATTCTCTTCATCATATACAACCATTTCCATAAATGTTGGGACACTGTGTAATACTTAAATAGAAACAAAATGTGAATGGGGGTGCATCAGTGCACATGGCATGGCTAACCTGCATTATGAAATGTAAAATAGAACAAAGGAGAGCCCAAACTGTTGAGCAGCTGAAATTATACATCAAGCAAGAATAGGAAAACATTCCACTTTCAAAATGACAGCAGTTGGTCTCTTCAGTACACAAACATCCCATCCCAACTGTTTTCAAAAGTGTTGCTGGCATCAGGATATCGTTTTCAAAAAAACAATTAAATTTCTCAGTTTCAGCATTTCATATGTTGTCTTTGTGCTACTTTTAATGAAACATGGAGTTTCAGTGTTTTGCAAATCCTAACATTCTGTTTCTATTCACATTTTACACAGTGTCCTAACTTTGTGGAAACAGGGTTGTATGTATATAGTGTCAAATGTGTGTGTGTGTGTGTGTGTGTGTGTGTGTGTTTTCTTATCCAACACATATGAACCTTCATATGAATTAAATTTAAAAACAACTAAACTAAATACAGTGTGGTTCATGGTGGTTGAACAATGGCAACTGACTTCCTCCAGACGCCCTAATATAAACCTAGCACACAGAATATTTCCCGAGCGTACTGGTCATAACTAAACTAAACTAAATATTAAAGTCTTAACTAACAGGCTGCAGGTAGGTCATCACATAGAAGATGATGAGGTTGTCGAGAAAGTAGAGGAAAGCAGGAACAGCCCACTTCAGGGAACTGACGAGGGAAACACTGGAGGAAAAGCCCAGCTCTCTGCATGATCGTTCCTCTGAAGAAGAAGACAAAAAGAGCTAGTAAACACTCCTTACCATCACACACACAAAAACACTGCGACAGCTGTGACGTCGATGATTACCTCTGACTATGACCCTGACTGACATGGCCAGACAGAAGAGCAGTTTGAGCACCTCAGCAAGAAGATTGACAGAAGCAGGAAGGAAGTCATACTTGTTTTCTGCAAATTGACCATCAACAAAGACACAGTCAGCACGCTGCCAGCACTTCAATGGAATACACAGAAAGACTTTAAGACCTTTTTATAACGTGTTTTTCAAAAGGGCGCTGCTGACTTGAAGCGTCATTGTGTCACTGTCAATCCGTCACCTGCATTGGCAGAGAATTTGAGCAGTAGGATGCGACTCGTCCCCAAGGATACGAAACCCAGGCCGAGGGCCAGAGTGTATGCTGATGAGCGGGAGCACAGCCTGGAGCAGGAATGGCAGCTCACCATGGCTCCGACTGGAACTGGATGCAGTCAAACCGGCTGAGAGTCAATGTAAACACAGACATATAGTGCCGGGACGAGAGTGGCGCTCAGTATCTTCGGTGTGCTGGGTTTCAGCTTTAGAATCTGTGTTGCAAAAGAGATGGATGACATTAGTGTATCTCTATCCAAGAATACTGAGATCAACAAAGTCATTTTCTACAGCTCAAATGTTGTCAGTGAAAAGTCTGCAAACAATCTCCTGTCACAGCGCGGCAGGATATGAAGATGAACAGCTGTCAGTGACAGAACAAAAATGGAAATAAAGGAAGTGTGGGGAAATGAAAACAACACTGCAAGAGAGTGAGGCTGGGAATCACTTGGACTGTGCAGACGTAGCAATGGGAATCTTTTCTTATCTTCCTACATCTTATAGACTAAAGGAAAAATAATAACAAACGACAGATCGATAATCGTTACTAGCAGTATTAAGGTCTACCTTAGAATGCTCTAAAATGCTAAACACTTACAACAAAAGCTCAACCGCTACGTTTTTGTCAGGGATGTAAGCTGTTCTACTCAAACAATGAAGTTAAGAATTGAACTAGACGAGCAACGAAGCCCGTAACGTTAACGTTAAACTCAAAGCTAACGTGAAGTTAGCATCATTTGCACCGCCATGTTACTAAACACCTCCAATAAAAGCAATACGCGTATTCTTTTCTTTACTCTTACACATATTAATGATGACATCCCCAGCTGAGAAAATAAAACAGGCTTACTTGTTATTTTCCCATTTCCCAAGACATGACTGAAGTGTTGCGTTGCTTCCACCGACCCTTGCGCTTCCTGATTATTCTGCGCAGGCGTACTGGCACAATACACTGTTAACGTTGACGTCAGTACAACTCCGCGAAACTCATATGTACACGGACTTTGAATTATCTCTACCTGAGAAGATTGAAGTCTGTCCTATATTTTCTGTATGTGAATAAATAACTGTTTGCAGGAAGTCTTTTTTTTTATCTACTTTTGGCTTTTGTTTTATGTAGTCGCACAGTGAATAAGTGACGTATTAAGCAAGAATTGCAGCGACTCTGAACGAAAATCCAACAACCTTCGGGCAAGACACGTAAAACAAAGAGCTGCTATGTATGTGCAGGCGTATGAGTATTTTCCCTGTTAGGAGACGTTTAAATACGTTTCTGGGGGAGGAAATGGCACGAGTTCTATCCTAGTAATATGATAAATATATTTTATAAATATTTTGTGTTTCCTTCAAGGGTATTGTTGGCTATTTTTGTCCTGAAATATTCCCACTCTCCAACACTTCAAGTTGTATATAGCAATGGAACAATGATCATCAAGATGTTTCCTCACCAGTAATTCTCATGAATCCAGACCAGCCTGTCTGTCCTCTCTCCTTTCGTGCTTCAGTCTGTCCTTCATCCAGAGGAAGTACTCTGCTGTGTGCAGACATTTTTATGTTCAGTATTTACTGATTACACAAACCATCTGCAAAATGAGGAACTTGCAACCCATAAGTTAACTGTTCCTTCTGCAGATTTTCCGCATCACAGCAACCAAAGCGCCACAGCTGTGAAAATGCTTCACCTAAGCGCTCATAAGCCCGTCCAGCTGAAACAAAAACACTCTGGTGGACACAGTCCCTTTCTTCACCCAGAAAACATGCATTTTTCACACCCTGTGCATCAGTTATCCATGGTGGGACTGTAGCACCGTAAGCTACATCACAGTGTGTGGTCACAACTAAGACAGATAACATCTTACCACAACAAGCTATGATGTTTGTGTGGTCAAAGGTTCAAGATGGTAGCTTTCAACCCACTGAGGCGACTGCAACTCCATAATCAAGGGTGGATGTACTCTTTAATGCATTTGTACTGATAATCCACTATATATAAAATGATAAAGGGAAGGTGTAGTGTAAATCCATGCAGTGCAGTAAAAACAGAACAATAAATACTGTATTTCACTGATAACAAGTGAAGGGAGGCCAATACACAGAAGTTATATTGTTTCTTCGTGGTACTGTTTAGGATTTTGGTTGAGTACTTGGGATAAGGCTGACAAGTGACTCCTACATAACAGACTCCAAATTCTTGAAGGAGCGACATGCTTACTTTTAGAAGTAGGTGGTGGAAGCAGAGCTGTTTTGTTCCACAATGTACACTGAGATGGTTTTATGGGATGATTTTTCCTGGGACATTTTGAGGTTACTGAAATTTGCAATGTAATTTTCAACGCTCATCCCCGCTATGTTTCTTCAGAGATGCTGGGAATAAGCACACCCCTTAAGGATGACTCACAGCAGAACACATGAGGTTTCAATTACAAGGGGAAAAAAAAAAAAAATGCCGAGACACAGTTCATTGCCCTGGGACATAATGTTTAAACAGCCGTGTGTGTGTGTGTGTGTGTGTGTGTGTGTGTGTGTGTGTGTGTGTGTGTGTGTGTGTGTCAGCAACAGATAAAGCACAGGGTGGCCCTCTCTGTCAGATCACAGCTTCTTCACTTGCAGAACAGATCGGTCTCACTTCAAGGATTGGATCCCAAATATGAAGCTCTGTGCCTGGGCTGGAGCACGGTGTCTCCTGCCCGTCCTGGTTCTTCTGGCTGTCCTCCCTGTCAAAGCAGACCAGCATCAACCCAGGGAGAGACACTATTACATTGCTGCTGTTGAGATAGACTGGAACTACTCTGGGAATGACACACACAGGTAGGACACTGGTTGGAGAATTTGTAATATTCAATGACAAGAATAAGATATACAACAGGTGTTGAAGACTATATTTAAATTCATTATAAGATGCCTACAGTATTGTGCAATTTTATTTTCTTGTATTTTATTTTGGTCTCATTGTTATTATTATTTATTCTGTCCACCTGAGCTCATCTGAGAAGTCCCGTCTAGCAGTCTGTCATAAAAGTTGTTTGTATCTTGTAAAAACAGTCCAGTCTGCCCTTGTTTAATGTCTTTGACAGCCTCGCTCACGCACACATACACACACATAGTTGTGCTGCTGCCCTTGTGAGGACACTAACTGACATAATTAATTCCCTTGCCCCTTACCCTAACCTTAGCCATCACAACTCAATGCCTAACCCCAGCCTTTCTCCCAAACCTGACCCTATCCCTAACCTAACATCCAACCCTTAAAACCAAGGTTGAACATTGAAACAGACCTTTGAAGTTGTAAGGACCAGCCAAAATGTTGACACTTTCCAAAAATGTCCTTACCCTGCAGGTTAAAAACTTGTTCCACACTTCATTATGTAGCAAGGGCTCAGCTTCTCTGCCACACACACAGTTGTGTTTCCACAATTTTTAGGGACATTACATAGACTTACTTCATTTCCTGGTTACTAATCATAACCATAACCACTGCCTACCTAACCCAAGCCTTCACCCTAAAATTTGATAGTTTATGTTGCAGAGACCCCACACACACACACCCACACACACACACACATACACACACATTAAGACCCATACTGAGTGACGCACATTAGTTGCAACATCTGAGGAAACTTGTGACATCATATCTTGAAAGTCTATCTTCTTGATATACAGTGTGGTTTGTGTGTGTGTGTGTGTGTGTGTGTGTGTGTGTGTGTGTGGTTTGTTTTTCTTGTGTGTGATTCATGTTTTGTGTTTTTCTCCCATTCCGTAGGTCTGGTCCAACCTATAAGAAAGTGGTCTTTCGGGAGTATGAGAAAGACTTCAGACAGGCTAAGACTCATCCCTCCTGGTTAGGTAAACTTGCGTTGGGTTTGCATGAACATGCACACTGTCTGGCTCGAACTTCTAAGAAACACTCATTCTGTCTCCAAATCCACTTTCCACTCACTACTATGTGACTCCCTTTTAGCTGCTAATTAGTCAGCAAATAATTAACAACAGTTTCAAATGAAACAAGAAACCACAGTGACATATTATCCGTTTCTAGGAACAATATAATGCAGTACCAGAAAGGCTAAATCTATAAATATTATCCTTATGCCATTTATGTACATTACAATATATGGGCTGATGTTGAAAGTATACTTGCTGCTCAATGACAGTCAGCGAATCACCAACAATAACACAGAAAAACAGTAAAGAGTCAGTATGACGCTTCGTTGCCAGCTCTGGTGTGTCATGATGATGTTAATGATGATGGATTCCAAATAAATTTAAGTCTGTCTCTCTTTGCAGGCCTACTTGGACCCACACTGAGTGCAGAGGAGGGGGAGACGATTGTTGTCACTTTCAGAAACATGGCTACTGGACCGTACAGCATCCACCCACATGGGGTTTCCTATGGGAAACAGTCTGAGGGTGAGTGCCTGCAGATGATTCTGGCAGCTGTGACAAACCTGAAGATACCAGAAACACTCAACAACGCTATTTGTTAGGATCAATGCGGGTGTTCATGATGTTACTCACTCTAATAATTACACAGCATTGGCCAACACAACAAACAACCTTGTTTGTCTTTTTCTGAAATATTAACCAGCACAGGCAGATTATCAAAGTAGACGGTACTGAAGTCCAACAGGAAGCATTGCTAAGCCTTAGGAAATCACTGTCTGTCCATCAGATATAACAAGACATTAGTGCCACTCAGGACGTAGGAAATTAATACAAAGCACTCCTTAATTCACTCTGAATGCAAAGGTCAGAGTGCAGAGAAAATCAAATTGAAAGAACAGCTTGCGGGGAAGTCTTCATTAAGTCTTCATTATTTTTGGGTCTTAAGCGGAATGTCAACAAATTTTGTTAGGAAAGTCAATAATGCCCTCAGACCCATGTTTGGAAATAGTACTTCATTAATTAGACCATTCTGGTGGTTTTCCATTTCAAACTGAATGCCTTTGTTTCTTGCAGGAGCCCACTACTTTGACAACACATCACAGAAAGAGAAAGAGGATGACGTAGTGCTGCCTAACTGTGAGCATGTTTACTACTGGGAGGTGACCTCAGATGTCTCTCCACGGCCAGATGACCCTACCTGTCTCACCTACACTTATATCTCCCACCAAAATGTTGTTGAGGACTACAACTCCGGCCTCATTGGTACTTTGCTCATCTGCAAGCCAGGTAAGTAATAAATGTGTGCTCTCACTTATGCCTGATGGGAAAATCACACAGTATCAGTTGCTGCTGCATCTAAATGACGTGGTCTCTCTGTCTCTCTGCAGGCAGTCTGAATGAGTTGGGAAAACAGATCGGAGTCCATCAGGAGTATGTGTTCCTTTTTGGGGTTTTTGATGAGAAAGAGAGCAAGTACAAGCCAAACAGCCATGCCCCAGACAGCCATGTCAAATACACCATCAATGGATTCACAGAGGGATCGCTTCCTGGTAAGTCTGTCCAACAGACAGTCATTTTGCCATCATTGAGTAAGAGAGTGAGCCACCTTGGTGATGTTGTTTTAACTTGATGTGCAGGTGACTTCGAGGTACCTGGAAAAGCTTTTCCATTTTTTTTTCCCAACTAAATTTCAGAGGGAAATGTTGTTCTTTGTCCTTCATTTTATATGACAGTTGTTCTTACAAGGTGCTCTGCCGATAATGATTTCCATACAGAACATGTAAAATACTTACCTGTCAAATTCCTGTACTGTTGTAGATTTAACTACCCAATGCTGTGAAGGGATGTTGAAGTTACTACATCACCATCTGAACCTAAAATGTTAAAATTACATTATATAACATTATTTACATTATATGACTGTTAACAGTCAAACCTCTGTTCTAAATCAGTGTGGAAAGTATATTAAACTGCAAATAACCAAAACAGTAATGTTGATACTTCACACTACTGTTTGTTAAACTGACTACAAAGGACACTGATGCCTGAAAATCAGTCTTTGTTGTTTGATAATTATACAATATTTTCATTAGGAAATAGTCTATTGATTATCTTTTGATCATTTGTTTAGTCCGTAACAAGGCACAGACTAGTAAAACTGTCTATCCTAATATCCTTGAATTCCTAGCATGATGTCTTCAGATGGCTTGAAAACAGAGAAAACCAGTAAATCTCTGTCACTTGAGAAGCTGGAATTAGAGAATTCTTCAGTATTTTTACTTAACAATTAACTGTTGTTAATTACAACTCTGATTCCAAAAAAAATGGGATGCTGTGTAAAATGAAGACAGAATTCAGTAATTTGAAAATCCTTTTTGACCGATAGTCAATTAAACACAAAGACAAGGTATTTTAATTTAACTTTAAAGTCGTACTATGGAGGAACAATAATTCTATGTAACTTTATATGACATATCATTCAAACATAACTTTCAGGTTGCATAAAAATACACTGTGATTTTGTCAAGATATGAATTTATACTCAATAACATTTACATTTTTTTGTAAGTCTGGTTGTTCTGTGGTTTAAGTGCAACCTGCATGTGATTTCAATGCATTTCACGTGAGACGTTGTCCCATTGAGCTGCCGTCAGTTTATGCACTCATTCTGAATTTGTTGTCTGCAATACGTTCCAAAAAAAGACAGGGGCATATTTACCACTGTGTTACATTACCTTTTCCTGTAACAACACTGAGACAACTTACAAGCATGTGAAACTGAAGACACTAATTGGTGAAGTATGACTAGCTTGATGTATGACTTCAGTTGCTCAACAGTCCAGAGTCTCTGTCGTCATGTTTTGTCATTCTTAATACACCAGGTCTGGAATACAGACAGGCCAGTCTCTTACTCACACTCTTTTACTGTGAAGGCACACTGTTGTAACGTGTAGAATCAGAATCAGAATCAGCTTTATTGGACAAGTATGTGTGCGCATACAAAGAATTTGCTTGCCTAGAAAAAAAAGAAATGCAATAGCTTGTGCAAAAACATAAAATAGACAACATATACAATGAAATTTACAATGTGTATTGACAGTGACACAATGCTGGAATAAGCAGGGACATCACTGAAAAAGACGTCGTCTGGATGGCAGCATGTGTTGTTCCTAAACTTGTATGTGCCTTTGAGCATTAATGGTGCATCACAGATGTGTCAGTTATCCATGCCGTGTGCACTAACACACCCTCATACCGTTACAAATGCTGCTTTTTGAACTTTGCTCTGGTAACGGTGTGGATGGTCCTATTCCTCTTTAACCTGGAGGAATCAAATTGAAATGTGGACTCGTCAGACTACAGAACACTTTCTCACTTTGAGTCCATCTCAGAGGAGCTCAGGCCAGAGAAGTCGATAGTGTTTCTGGACGTTGTTGATATTTGGCCTTCGCTTGACCTGGTAGAGCCTTAACTTGTATTTGTAGATGCAGCGACAAACTGTGTTCACTGACAATGGTTTTCTGATGTGTTCCTGAGCCCATGTGGTAATATGTAGTAATATCCTTTATACAATCATCTTGGTTTTAAATGCAGCGCTGCCTGAAGGATCAAAGGTCTCGGGCACTCAATGCTGGTTTTCAGCCTTGTCCCTTGCAAGCAGACATTTCTATGGATTCTCTGAATCTTTTGATGATATTATGAATTGTAAATGGTGAACTCCTTAATTTCCTCCCAATTGTGTGTTGAGAAATATCTTCAACTGTTTTACTATTTGCCCACGCAGTTTTTCACAGTAGTGAACCTCTCTCCATCCTTGCTTGTGAACGACTGAGTCTTTCCAGGATGCCCCTTTCATAGCCAATCATGATACTATCACCTGTTACCACTGAACCTGTTTACCTGTGCAATGTTCCAAACAGGTGTTTTTGGAGCATCCTACAGCTTTCCCAGTCTTTAGTTGCTCCTGTCCCAACTTGTTTGGAACTCATCAAATTCAGAAAGAGTGTATATTTACTTTCACCCAAATGAAATATCCGACTGCTTCCTCCACTACTGCTTGTATGTACAGATTTATGATGAATGATAAACACCACGGTCTATGCGGTGTACAGTCAGTGAAAAGACACTCACCAGATGTCCTGCATGAACAGAACTATTCCAAGATAAAATCCACCATCTCACCAACAGTCTCCTCTTTTCTTTCCAGATGTAAGTCTGTGTGCCCATGCCTCTGTGAGCCTGCATCTTGTCGGTATGAGCTCAGAGCCTGAGGTATTCTCAGTGCATATGAATGGGCAGGTGCTGCAGCATGACGGTCATAAAGTGTCATCAGTGGGCCTGATCAGTGGCTCCTCTGCCACTGCCAGCATGGTGGCTCTCCACACAGGCCGCTGGCTGCTCTCCTCACATACCGTCAAACACATGGAAGGTAAGTGTTTCTCTACACAGATGAATAGATCCATCATCCACCATGCGTGAATGCTTTCTACTAACATAACTACACTTACCAGAAAAATTCTGTTTCTGCCATTGCAGCTGGCATGCATGGTTTTGTGGATGTGAAAAAGTGTGATGGCTTCAACGCACCCCGCCGAAAGATGACCATTGAACAAAAACGACACAGCAGGGAGTGGAAATACTACATTGCTGCTGAGGAAATTGTCTGGGACTATGCACCTAACATGCATGAACATATTGACGAGTAAGCAGCATTTATAGCATATTTATGCATTTGATAGCATTTTTAAAGGTGTGCATACAAAGTAATCAGACATCCCTCTGTAGCCAAATATATTCTTTGTGTTACAACTAATTTAAAGTAGTGTGTAGTACTGTAGTATTTTCAATATAGCATTTCAAATGAAGCGATATACATTGCTCTTTTTACTGTCACAACAGACTGTGATAGTGCTGCTGATTACTGTGTCTCTTCCCTTTTGTTTATGGAAATTATATCAATGCTTCAAAATTAAATAAAACATTTTTTCGTGTAGGGACTTCAAGATCCAGTACCTGAGGCAGTCATCAACACGTATAGGTGGAAAGTACAAGAAGGCAGTCTACACGCTGTACAAAAATGAATCTTTCACTGAAAGGTTAGAGACCAAGCAAAGGAAAAATGAGCTTGGGATCTTGGGTCCAGTGATCAGAGCGCAAATCAGAGATGTCATCAAGGTGAGATCATATTCAGTTAAATCCATCAAGTGTGATGATATGAAAACATAAAAAATCTGATTCTCCTCCATGACTTAACATCACTGAAACAAGTTATACTTGATCTTGGTACCTTTCCTGAGGAATATCAGGAAAGGTACCAAGTGTCTGCTGAAATCTGGTCATTGTGTTCAATTATTGACTGCAAAAGACTTGGAAATAATTGTTGAAGATTTAATTTTGTGTTTATGTTAATAAAATAATTGTCTTCTCAATTTGGAGAGCTATATAAGAAAATGGTCTACAGTTCTATGCTGTTCAACTGCTGTGGATATAAACACTATCAAATTAAAGATTAAAGTTAGCACTTTAACCTCAATCAATGACTGTGAGCAAAGAGCCAACTCACAAGTCATGGTCACTCTAACACTGACTCTACAGACTGCATGTCCTCACACATCCTTCTGTCCTTTTATAGATTGTTTTTAAGAACATGGCCTCCAGGCCTTACAGCATCTATCCGCATGGACTGACAATAGAGAAGTCAGAAGAGGGAGTCAACTACCCAGCAGGAGGTACTTAATGTCTCCTTACTGAAAACAAACTGAACACTTGAGTATGGTGGACTATTGACTCTGGATTGATTATATAAAATGATTAAAATAAAATCAATGAGCTGTATCTCAATGTTGTTGCCAGGCAATCAGTCTCATGGTGTTAAGCCAGGTGAGACTTACACCTACGTATGGAAAGTAGTTGAAGAGGATGAGCCTTTGGATGGAGACTCTCGATGTCTGACGCGGGTGTACCACAGTGCAGTGGACACACCACGTGACATCGCCTCAGGACTCATAGGACCGATCCTCATCTGCAAGAGTCAGTCCCTCAATGTCAGGAATGTGCAGGTAAAAAGATTCTACTTTCATTTGTAGCCATGCTAGCGGCATAGTTTGTAGAAATGGCAATGTCTGTCTGTCTCTCTGTCCATCAGTTGATCCACCAATGTGGTCCACACGGAAATCTCAGCAACTATTAAATGGATGTCATGCATGCATCCTCTTGTGCCACAATACAATTGATGTTTGTGGTTTTTAGTGACATGACCAATTATTGATTGGATTGCTACTAAATTTGGTACAGACATTCATGGTCCTCTCAGGACAATTTGTAAATACTTTGGTACACCCTTGATGATTCATCTAGTGCCATCATCAGGTCAACCAGCTGACCTGTAATGGTTTTCTTGGCCTATGAGAGAGGAGCAAAATGTTTAGTTTGGCAATAAAATAAAATTTAGCTACACTGATTTTATATTACACAGACTTTTAATATTTGTTAAACTATGATATTATTTGACAAATGTGCACATTCCTATGTCCTCTTTCAACATACTTGACATGTTTGAAGAGAAAACTGTCAAAATCAAAACTCAAAATTCAGATATACAAAAATATACGATAAAGGTAAAATATTTTAAAATGAATAGAGGTTTTGTTTCAACAGCTAAAAGCAGACAAGGAGCAGCATGCCATGTTTGCTGTGTTCGATGAGAATAAGAGCTGGTACCTGGAACACAACATTCGCCAATATTGTGATCGATCCAAAGTCAACAAGGAAGACCCAGACTTTTATAAGTCCAACGTCATGCACAGTAAGTTTTGCCAAAATCAGACTGAAGCTAATAAAAGTTCATCCTAAAAGATATGATATATTCTCTCATAGCCTGAGCCATGCATAGGCTTCAACTGCCTTTCAGATGACTAATTTTCATGTAAATTTTCCTCACAGCAATCAATGGTTATGTGTTTGAGAGTGGCCCACTCTTGGGCTTCTGTAATGGTGAGGTTGCAACATGGCACGTGTCCAGCATTGGAGCACAGAACTACATCCAAACAGCGACATTCTACGGCCATACCTTTGAGCTGAATGAGCGAACAGAGGACTTTCTCAGCCTCTACCCCATGACTGGAGAGTCGATCAATATGAACATGGACAACATTGGTCAGTCAGGACTTACAATACCTTTTTAATATCAAACTGTGTATTGTGTATCCAAATATAGAGGGTGATATTAAGTATAATATCCATAGAAATTATTGCTAGCTATGTGAAAAGTGACAGCTGTTCAGTTTTTATTGATCTTTTATGATGATTTTTATGTGTCTTTCAGGTGTGTGGCTCCTGGCCTCCCTGAATTCCCATGAGACAACCAAAGGAATGCGCTCAAAGTTTCAAGATGTTGAGTGCTATCGTGACTACCAGTATGAGTACAGTGACTATGAAGATCCAGCATCGCAGAAAGAATTTACTGTGTGGAAGCCTCCAAGCTTGGATGAAATCAAGAAGGAAGAAGAGAAGCCAGAACCTGTGAAAGAAACACCAGCAGAGATAGATATTTACACAGAAATGTTTGCAAATGAATTAGGTCTCAGGTCTCGGAAGAATCAGTCTAGTATCTCAGATGTGGAGGAGCTGGATCTCTCTTTCCTTGACTATGATGCTATTGATGTGCTTGATGGTGATATAGATATCACCCTTAATTTCACAGGAACAAAGGGGAAAAGTGCGACCTCTATTCCAAAGGCAAATGCACTAAATGAGACATTCCCAAATTGGAAGGTGGTAGATGCACTAAATCTTACAGCAGCTAATTGGCTAACCCAAAGCTTCAGAGAGAATTCAACACATATGCAGAACAGTAGTATTCCATCGACAACAGCAATAGATCATAATGCAACAGAATTATCAATGGTTGGAAATGTATCTAGACAGATTACCAATCGTACTGTAACATTACATAGAAATTCCAGTTCCATCTTGGAGACTGACAGAATGAATGTAACGTTGACTGGTGATAACCAGACTTCTGTGGACAGGATCTTGGCAGAAGGCTCTGAGGAGAGACTCACCAGAGGGGATGTGTTCTTTTACCCTCCTCTATCCAATTTGAGTACCAGTGATCTCCACAGTACACCAGAGGGCAATGTCACTGCTCTGTCACGCAGTACAAAAAAGGAAGATGAGAATGACACAGCAACTAACCATTTTAACGTGCCAGTAGATGGAGCAAACCATTCACTGTCTGTTCCAGTGGCTGATGTTGGAGAAGGTGGCATCAACAGCACAGACAGACACAATTTGACCATCTTTGAGTTGGAGGTGGAGAGAACAGACAACAACACCAGTGACAGCAACTTTCCAATCACCACAGCAGCGCCAGCAGAGTATGGACTTCAAAAGAATTCCTCTGAAATTGTGGCGAATCCAACCAATTCCAGCCTTGAAAATGTAACACATATTTTGCTTGAAGCAGGGCCCTTACAGAATGTCACAGTGAATAAGACCTTATCAAATTCATCAGGGGAGATTAGTTCAGAGAGTAGAGAAAATGTCACAACTCTTCATGCTGAGTTGAACCACACATCTTCTGTGCAAGGTTTTTCCAATGACACTATCATTTCAGGTAACCTGTCCCTCTCCAGTGATGTAGAGAGAAAGAGCAGTTCTGAGGAGCTAGGCACCTCTGACAGCAGTGAAGAAGTGTTTATCTACCTTAAAGAAAACAATACAGATTTTATTAAAACGACATCCGTCCAAATACAGGGGCACAATTGGACTTACGAAGGAACTCACCAAATGGTACCCATGGAGATTCCTGATTACATAAAGAAATATCTTGGGAAAGAGACCCCTCAAACAACACCAACCCCAAAGAAGATCAAGACGGTGAACCTCCGACAGAGACCCCGGAAGGGTCAAGGCATGAAAACAAAGAAAAGGAAGGAATACAGGCCTCAGGCCAGGAGTGGCTTACCATTCTCTCCTCGTGGATTCAATCCAGGCATGACCCCACGTGGGTCACGACCCCAAGCCCCACAACCTGTTTCTGATGAGGAGGAGCTCATTAACATGCCCGTGGTCATTGGTGTTCCCCGTCCCGATTTCAGTGACTACGAGCTGTATGTTCCTGGGGATGAACCAGATCATCTAGGTCTGGAAGAGCACAATGTGAAAGAAGATGAATATGAATATGTAATGTACAAAGATCCCTACAGCGGTCATGAAGACATCAAGAATCTCAACCTGGATGAGACAACTAAATACTACTTAAAATTCTCAGGCCCAAATGTCAAGACTTACTTTATTGCTGCAGAGGAGGTTGAGTGGGACTATGCTGGCTATGGACAGAGGTAAGCTCAGTGATAGCAGTAAGAAAAGATCATATGACATTTGAAAAGACATTAACATTTACTGGAAAAGTGTACAGTAGGTACACATCTATAGACATGCAAAGCTGAATGAAGATCCTGTTATCCCACAGGAGGCAAGACAACTTACAACAAAACAGTCGAGAAACTAAGTTCACCAAGGTGGTTTTCCGAAGTTACATGGACAGTAGCTTCAGCACACCTGAAATCCGTGGAGAAATAGATGAGCATCTAGGCATCCTGGGACCTGTCATAAAGGCAGAGGTTGGACAAAGCATCATGGTAAGACTGTCAGCATCAGCTGTATCAGCTTCAAACTGTATTAACTTCAAACTGTTTCTTGGCTGGGAACAGTAACTTCCTGCTGGGGGCTAGCTGTTTCCCCTTTTTTTTTTTTACAATTTTTGTTTGAAACTAACTGTTCTCTAAAACGTTAGACATTTACAAGACTACCAAACGTCTTTTTGTCTTGTAGGTGGTGTTCAGGAACAATGCCAACCGTCCATACTCCTTACACCCAAATGGCGTTTCCTATACCAAGCAGACAGAGGGTCTGTCTTATGAAGATGGCTCTAAATACTGGTATAAATATGACAATGAGGTTCAACCTGGTACCACCTTCACATATATGTGGAAGGTTCATTCTATGGTTGGGCCAAATCCAGGCGAGTCTCACTGTCGGACCTGGGCCTACTATTCAGGTGTTAATCCTGTGAGTAATTTGTGCATGAAAAATTTAAAAGTGTACTATACTGTAAATTTAGTGTAGCGGGCATTGAGGAAATTGCAATTACAAATAGATATTAAAGTTAACATATGAAGAACATGAGGATCTTTCTGTGGAAAAAGATGAATGGGCTGAAAGTAACATAAACTGCAGCACCAGCATTGTGTCAGTTTTCTACAAACTCATGTCATTTGAAAGATACTGAATCACATACATATTTTACACATAGGAGCTTCACATTAAGATTAAACTAGATGTGACACGTTAAACTATGTGTTTGGGTTGAGCACAATGGAATGTATTCACATTTAAAAAACTAATATTAACCCTAGTGTGTGCTCTGTCTCTTAGGAAAGGGATATACACTCGGGCTTGATTGGGCCTTTGCTGGTGTGCCGAGAAGGCACCATGGACAGAGAATTAACAGACATGAGGGAGTTCACACTGCTTTTCATGACCTTTGATGAGTCGCAGAGCTGGTACTATGAGAAGAACCATGAGATTATACAGAGGAAAAACCGAAGGAGAGTTATGGACCCCAGCTTCAAGGAGAACCTCAAGTTCCATTGTAATGCATTATGTACCTTCAACTAACCTGGTTTAAATGATCCTCCACCCAAAATCTTTTGACTGTGATAACCAAGAATTATATAGCATGCTAATTTACACAGACAATGAACATCCATTGTTGATAACATAAAACCTTGATTCCCAAAAAGTTGGGATGCAGTCTAAAATGTAAATCAACAAACAGAATGTGATCATTTGCAAACAAACTGTTTATTGACAGTTTTACAAAATTTTTTGTCTGTTGTTCCCAAGCCATCAATGGCATTATATACAACTTGAAGGGTCTGAGGATGTACACCAACCAGCTTGTGTGCTGGCACCTGATCAACATGGGATCTCCCAAAGACTTTCAGAGTGTCCACTTCCACGGACAGACGTTCCTCCACAAGAAGACCACCAGCTACAGACAGGCTGTCTATCCGCTACTGCCTGGTGAGCAAAATAATGCTTTTGTGCTTTCAAGTTTTGAATCGAAGTCAAACAGTGTTTGGATTGACAATACCTCAACAGTTGTAATGTAGAGAATAGCTACTACTACTTGATGTCATCAATGTATCGGAGACAGTATGTCTCAGCTTAATTACTTTACTAAACTGTCCTTGCAGGGAGCTTTGCTACTCTGGAGATGTATCCTACCAAACCTGGCCTATGGCAGTTGGAGACGGAAGTTGGCTTCAACCAACAGAAGGGCATGCAGACTCTCTTTCTGGTTCTAGATAATGGTACAAATACTCAAAACACTCTGCTACATTTCCAGTATTATTTTCTAACTACACTGACATACTGTCATTCTGTGTTTTAATATTGAGATATTGCTTGTATGTCTACTCCAAGACTGCTACCGTCCATTGGGTCTACAGTCAGGCAGTGTAAAGGATGACCAGATTACAGCGATAAACACTAGAGGTAGTCACACCTGCCTGCACCATTTGTTTTGGCAACAAATACAGTGTTACAAATACATACTACAGTCACAATGATTTGAAAAGTTTTTGCGAAAGTATTGCAGTAAAGTTCTATAAGCAAGTAAGTCACCAGAGGAATGACAATATTTCCATCTTTGAAGGATACTGGCAGCCCCATCTTGCCAGATTGAACAATCAGGGTAAATACAACGCATGGAGCACAGAGCAGAACTCCAGCTGGATTCAGGTATGTGTTGCAGGTGTGACTTGATTTGAATCTTTGCATTTTCTTTCTGTGTGAATACAATCTGCTACCTTTGGATTTACCCCTTTACAGGTGGACTTCCAGAGGCCAGTTGTGATCAGCCAGGTGGCCACCCAGGGAGCCAAGCAGCTGTTCTATTCCCAGTATGTGGTCAAGTACTCTATCTCCTACAGCACCAATCGCCGGAATTGGATCTTCTATAAGGGCGACAGCAGGGACCTGAGAAAGGTTGGGGAAGTTGATCACCTCCTTTATCAATGCAAACAGCCACAACCTAAGAGCTGTGTGTGATCACCTCTTTATTTCTCTCTGTCTGTTTCTCCATCTTTCACCAGGTATTCACTGGGAACCAGGAAGCATATGAGACTAAGAAAAACACCTTCTTTCCTCCTGTTGTTGGACGGTTCATTAGGCTCCACCCCATTAACTGGTACAACATGGCTACAGTGCGCATGGAGTTCTACGGCTGTGAGCTTGATGGTATGATGTTACTCCATGTGTAGGTGGATGTGGGCAAGCCAGAACACAAGTCAACAATTTTTAACAACAAATTTTATATTCATGTATTCATTATACAAAGCCTCATCTCCTGATATAGGCCACACTTATTTCCATCTTTTTTGTTTTTCAAAATATGTGAAATATGCAAAGCTATCTGCTTCATCAATACATTCTCCAAAGAGCATGGAAATTAGCAGGCACATCCACTGTAAGTGGCAGACTTACTTTGCAACATTTGATGTAAATGCTATTATATATATATATATATATTTCACCACCAGCATTTGCTATGCACATACACTATGAGCTCGAGATAAAGCATTTTGAGCAATTTGCAAAAGCACTTGTAAATCTGACCATAGGTGGTACTGTGATGATAAATAATTTCTCCTGTTTTACAAATACTTTCTCCAAATGGCTCCAAATGTGTACTCTAGTATTGTCATAGAGTTGGTGATCCTGTAAATGTGACAGTTCTAATCTCCTGCCTCAGGCTGCTCGGTGCCTCTGGGGATGGAGAGCGGACTGATAAAAGACCATCACATCACAGCCAGCTCCATAGCCACCAGCTGGTACTCAGGACCTTGGAGACCTTCCCTTGCCCGCCTCAACAAACAAGGCACCATCAATGCATGGCAGGCTAAGGTGCACATGCTAATGATGACATGACAGGTCAAAATTAATGCACTGTAATCTCTAGTGAGCATCAGGTAGAACACGCAGAATGTCACTGTTCCTGTGACAGAGGATCTGAGGGATCTGCCACCAGTAAGCATACACCTGCAGCTGGCAAGATCCTTAAAAATGTGTGAATTTAATAGCACCTGAATTCCTTTTGTTGTTCATATATACATGCACATAACAATCCGCAAGTCAACCCTATTTTCTCTGTCTGTCTGTCTGTCTGTCTGTCTGTCTGTCTGTCTGTCTCTCTCTCTCTCTCTCTCTCTCTCTCTCTCTCTCTCTCTCTCCATGCCCTCTCTTCCACAGCATAATGACATGAACCAGTGGCTTCAGGTGGAGCTGCCCCAAGTTAAAAAGATCACAGGTATCATAACGCAAGGAGCTAAATCCCTGGGGAAAGAGATGTATGTCATCTCCTACACTCTGCAGTACAGCAGCAATGGGATGCACTGGAACCACTACACAGATGATGAGGCCCTCCCTTTCAAGGTGAGCTGCAGCAAAATCACATGGAAATTGTACATCAATTAGGCTACATTAGTCCACTGATAACTGGGTTTTTGACAGTTGAGAAATGATTCTAAAACAATGTCTTTCATCACATCCAGACTTTTGTTGGAAATACAGACAACAACGACCATGTGAAGAATTACATCTACCCTCCTATTTTCTCCCGCTTCATCCGAATCATTCCCAGAAGATGGGTGGGCTCCATCACCATGAGAATAGAACTACTGGGCTGTGACTTTGAGTGATGCAGACACACACACACACACACACACACACACACACACACACACACACACACACACACACACATAACAAATGACACATAACAAATCAACCATTCACACCTACATCCAAATAAACATACATGCAAAACACTTAAACACACAGGAAGTCTACGCCCAGATCCACTTTGACACATGTGGCCATGTATGAAGGATGCTACATACATAAATATACTAAGTGTCATTCTTTGCATGCAAGGAAAAGCAAACACATACATTTATTACTGAAGCCATTTCTCAAATGTCATACAGCTCATGAAACTAAACTGTTACATAAATGAGGACTCCTGCCACTGGAAAATTTCATTTTCTTTCTCGCAGATTTGGATGTTGAAAACAAATAGGATGCAAAGAATTCTTCAATTTTCTACAAATGTCTACATTTTACAGTGTTTTATTTTACAAATACATGCCCAGTTAAAGCTGTAAAACTCATTGGAAAGTAAGCACAAGTAATCTTAACTCTTTTGTCAGTAGTTGTATGTTTTTTTGGATAACTAGCGGCATTTTTAAGCTGATATATGGCATTCTGTTTATCATAAATTAATGAAAATGAATGTAAATATGTAAGTAGAGATTTCAATTTATTTTTCAATAAATATGATTGCCATTGTTATTTTTCACTGTCAAGCTCAGTGATGTTTGAGTACATAAATGAATGCATTCTGTTTGCAAAATAGTGAGTCTTGTTATCCCAAGTATGAGTATGTGGTCACTGACATCTTCTCGAGGTGTCATGAAGGTGTTGCTTTTAGCACCTCTGCTGAAGCCGGGCGCATCGTTAAGCACTACCTCAGGTCTTCCAGAATCAACAGACACGTGCAGCTGATGACACATGACATGTTTATCCATTTGCTGATGATGTGAAAGCAGGCACCAGAGGTGTGAACGTCTCAGCATGGCTGTCCTGCGTGCCCCTGACCTGTGAAGACAAACTAGTAGTTTTGTTGGACAACTGGCTGTCCCTGGCTTTTGGGAATACTGATGAGAACCAGCTGTTAGTCTCTGTGTAACTGTGTGACTGTGGAGATATGGTACATTGTGATAATGTGACACTCTACTGTTTGGAAATGCTCTTGTTGCAGAGGTCAGAGCTGGTAGAAGCTTCATGTCTTGTTCATGGACATTTTAGTATGAGTTTATCCAGGTGATGGTCTTAAAGCCATCCAGCTGCTCATTCAGACTCGATCTTCAAAGGTTCAAAACACGAGATGCAATTGTGACCGCGCACCACCAGATGTCGCTCCAACTTCACCTTTGCTGAATATTAGTCCTAGAAAGAATATTTAATGTCTGTGTGATGAAGTTTTGTCTCTTTAACTTAAATACAAAATATATATTTACTGTGCTCGAAATATCAGCTCGAAAAAAAAAAAAGATTTAAAGCTGCACAGCCTCATTTCAGCCCTATGGGAATGACACTGGATCATATTCTCATGCTATTTTTATTTGCTACTGGACAAATATGTTAATGAAATAGTACTTAATAAATTTCCTTTTTGCTGGGACTGTTGAGACCCAGGCACTTTCACTATGTAGGTTTTACCCTATATGAATAGAAAATCGCTCCCTAAAGCTGAGGCCCATGTTAACCATATGGTGGAAGACATATTCAGAGTCACTGGCAAAATCCTTTTGTCAAAAAGTTACTCTAGTAAAAGCAGAAGCAAAACGTGCTCATCAATGAAAGGTGAAAAAAAAAAAGTGCTCATTATGAAGGTAGTGCTGTTTATTGTATATCCACTTGTTACTGATGCATTCACATGTAAGCAGAAAGTCAGTGTCTTAGCTAACCAAGGCGAGCCTAATTTGATATTCTTACATTCTGGTGTATAACAACATATCAGATTTTTTAAAGTAATCACCTGCTTTGTAAGCTTGTGTAATGGACTAAAATGGTTACCCCTGATATGAAATAGAGGCAGAATTAAAGGCGGCACCTTAAAACTGTAACCAGTACTTGAGCACCGTGCTGCTATACATAGAGTACGTGAACGTGTTGTTTCCGAAATAATCTGGGCGTCTGCTCATCATCGTTTGGCCTCGTTCTGTCATGATCTGCCTGGTGATGAAATCTGAAATGCTCTGGATCATGATTATAAATATGTCTGTGTTACAGCTCTGCCTGGCAAGTGACACATAAGCTTACTGTAAGTTGTTTACAAACACACTTCTATGGGGCAGACGTCAGGGGAGTGTTCGGTTTTATTGGTGACAGCACACACACACACACACACACACACACACACACACACACACACACACACACACACACACACACACACACCCTCTCCTCCCCTCTCTGCCTCGGTGGTCCCCGCCCCTCTGAGCAGGGCTCAAAAAGCGCCGGTCCTGGATCTGGAGGGTCATCTCTCCAGCTTCAGTGTCGCTCACGGGAGGACAGACAAGGACTTCTCTACACATGCATATCTAACACAGACTTTTCAGGACTGTACTGGATAATCTCAAACTCCCATTACTGGAATAATGAAGTCTCCAAAATTGAAACCTCAAGGTAAATAGAATTTGTTTTTCCATCTAATGTGCAATAACAGTTAGATTGCCTGCAGGTTCATTGCTACTATATGTTTATAGTCCAATGACATTCTTTCATGAAGTATTGAAATTCAGCACTCCATTCTAAACTACTTTAGGACGTTCATTATGAGGCTGCTTTTAATGTTCCTTTTCTAAAAGAATACATTTCCCATCATTGTCTAGTCACAAAATTATATTGCCATAATATTAAGCTCTGTGAAGTTTATTTGTTCCCTGGTAGACTAATTGTCAGTCCCTGATTCAACTGAAAGCCTGTTAATGAATTTCTTGCAGCGAAGATCGCCAACGAGGAGGATCTGACCGACGTTCTGTGTGAGTTCGACGCGGTGATCGAAGACTTCACGTCGCCGGTGGAGAAGCGACACTTCAGGTACGATGAACACCTGAAGACCGTGAAGAGGAGGAGCTGCGCCAGCGTCAGCGACAGCGGCATCAGCGACTCCGAGAGTAAGCTGGCACTGGGAAATGAATGATTTACTGTATTCACCATATTTAGCCAGTCCTGGTGTGACTTTGTTGACTAAATGTGACAGTAAAAATATTCTCTTTGGATCATGTAATGACAAACATGTCACATGCTGTGCATCATGGGATCATGAGGGTGGACCCCATACAGACTGCAGTTTATGTGATATAGATGCATAAGGGCGTCTTAAACCAGGGACTGCTCCAGACGGCATCTCAGTGCCCCATGACACCTGAGACTCCAGAATGGAGATGAGGGAAAAATGATGAAGTCTGGCTTAGTTCTGCTCTTTTTGCCATAGAATACAGTCCCTAGAAGTCAGTCTTTTACCCAAAACTCATCAGCTTTGCCTCATTAATGCTGTTTCTCCATTGGAATCAGAGTGACTCCTTCTCCTCGTCCACTGCTCTGTAATACCTTGTGTGTGGTTTCTTATCATGTGCCATCGGGG
Source organism: Chaetodon auriga (assembly GCF_051107435.1). Lineage (NCBI taxonomy): Eukaryota > Metazoa > Chordata > Actinopteri > Chaetodontiformes > Chaetodontidae > Chaetodon > Chaetodon auriga. The sequence continues at coordinate 23,324,700 of NC_135086.1, forward strand.
CAGCTGGGCAGACTGGCAAACTGTTGCACATGCTTCTAAGCTATGTTCTCACATACAACTGCACATGGAGAGAGAGAGAGAGAAGAAAGAGAGAGAGAAGTCCTTGATCATAGGCCAGAGATTGTGGCTTCAGATTATGCTACTGCTGCATATTTTGGAACACCTGCCCCCACGTTCTGACTGCTTCTTAATAGATTTACTGTCACATTTTACTGTATTACCTACAGATATTTAAAAGTCTGCTTCCCCAACAGCAGAGCTGGCCTTGGGCTGCCTCTAATCCGAATGGGATATAGCCTCATATGCTTACACTTACTAGAGAAATATGCTTCAGTTCCCCAGGAGCAGAAATAGTTTCCCAAACACATGTGAGTGGACTGGGACTTCCAAGGGAAGATTTGACAAGATCTTTATAGTCTCCATTTTTCTGGAAAGGCTGTCTGTCGAACTATTTAGCAGTGGGAGAGACTGTGTCGTTAACTGTAGATGTGACCGCCTTCCAGTCACATGAAAGACGCCAGAGAGATTCCGGCTTGTGCTTTCCTCCATGGAAAACCTCTGTGAATCTAATAGAATATCATGCTGATTTTTTTTTTTTTGCTGCATGATAAACAGAGTTCCATTGTGTTATGTGCGTATCATCAATCTCCACAGTGTCTAGTAATCTAGCTAGACTTAATGTATTTACCACACTTATGTTCTTGCAGCAAGCACCATCAGTGATGAAAGCGGGGGAAGGTGTTCAAACCTGTGTCTCTGGTGCAAATGAGCTTGTTGATTTGCTCAAGGGATCAGATTCTTGCATGAGTTCTGTCCTCTCCATGGCAGTCAAATGAAGAAGGACCTGTCCCACGCAGCGACAGCCTATTGTGTTGTAGCCTGATGGATGGATGAACTGTTGAAGGTGCAGATAAATGACACAAACTGTGCAGGGTCTTAGTGATCCACCCAAGAGTGTGCATGTATGAATGAGGGCCAGAGACAGAAGGAAGGCAGGAGAGGGAGGTTTTGAGAAGAAGTGAATATAAGAGCAGAAATGAAGGCTGAGAAATGGGAGCGTTTCATGTCTGTGTGTGGTGTGTATATGTGTGTGTGGCGTCTCCTCTCTCACACTGTGTGTTCAGTGCTGAGTGGTGGGAGTGGTACAGGTCAGAGAGGACGGAGTAAGTAAGTGGTCGACATCTGAGACACCGTTAATGTTTGCTGGAGTTCAGCACAGAGGAGTGAGATAGACAGGGGCTGCTTAAGTGCTGCCTAATCTGCTTTTTGTCCCACACACTTTTTTCTTACTCACATAGTCATCATGGTCAGGAAGGTTGACTCATTCACTACAATTCAACATTTCTACAACCGGATGTGAAAGCCAAATAGATTTGCTTTTCATGAAGTCAGACAGACAAGCCATCCCATCCTGTAGTACAGGAATCTAGTTAAAAAAAAAAGTCTGACTTTCTTCTTTCTCTCTTCCTTCATTTGAATGAGATATGTTGTGTGGTGGCGTGAAATATGATCTGGCAGAAAGAAATAGTAGCCATGGTATCATTTATGTAATCATCTGTTTAGAGTTTGGGTGGTTCATGAGAGACAGAAACAGCAGCCTAAATAAGAACATGCTTTGCTCTTGTCTCAGACTCCAAACATATCAGAGATAAAAATCAAGACAACCTGTTATATTGCTGTCACGCACAACCACAATGGAGTCACATTCAGTCACTGAGTTATAGTTCCAAATGGTATTTTTTGCTTTGGAGTTGTCCAGTGAAGCAGAACAGAAACTTTTGTGTGTGGAAATGCAGAGAAGATGTCATTCCAGTGATTATATCCTCTCAGGGGTCAGGACTGGTTTTGGAGTACAGTTTTTACACCAGAGATTTGTACACTTTGCTGTGCTGAAGTATGTTTGTGTGTGCGCAAATACAAGCACATGCATGCGTGTGACAGGCCATAGAGAAGGGTGTCATTAGAGGAGAATGCTGTGATTACACCCTGGAGATGCTCCACTGACACACATCAGATTGGTGTGTGTGTCGCGTGGAATACACGAGTTAACACTCATCTAATCTAATTTGTCTTCTCAAACAGGTGCAGAGTCACTCAACAGAAACAGCTTCAGCTTCAGTGATGAGAGGCTGAACTCCCCCACCGTGCTCTCACCTACCACCAGCTCACCTCCTCTTATGTCACCAAAACGTGAGCTACACTCCTCATGCTTAAACACACACATGTGCGCACGTACACACACACACGTGACATAATCATCTTATAATGTGTGATTGAAGATGCTTATAACAGAACTCTTCACTGTTCTTAGTTTGAAGTCTGAATCTCTTTCTTTTGCTGGCAGCCAAACTTGGTGACACTAAAGAACTGGAGGACTTCATTGCTGACCTTGACAAGACATTAGAGAGTAAGTGCTAATGCAACGTAGCTGTCAGAACCCCTGATGAATTGGTCTGTGTGCTGGTGACGTCCGCATTTGTTCGCTATGTCAGCCATGCTAACGACCGCTCAGAAAGTGACACAGGTGTCGCTCCCCTTAGGTTTCTAACGAACATTAATGTGTCAGGACTGTGAGGGAGCTGGGGCATGTTATGTGGACCATGAGGCCTCTGGGGTTACACCGGAGAGAAAGGAAGGGTATCCCTTTTCACCCATCACTCAAATCTGAAGGAAGTGCTGCTACCAACACCATGCAGAGGGTACACAACGCATAGTGAACCCTGGGTTTTCTATTTTGTTCCATTCTTTTCTCCCCTTATCCCATTTTCATTTATAGTACAACAAAGAAATACTGTAGATCTCTGCGTATGTCCATGAATGAAACTGTAACCTGAGAAGTCAACAGGGTGTTGTTTAGTAGCTTACTGAGCTTATGGGTGATAGACATTCATGGCTAATTTGTGTTGGACCTCTTCTTTACTACGAGGTTTGTGAGTGTTGAAACTTGCATCAGAGTATGAGGAATGTGTGCTGGTGCAAACACGGGCTGAAAACTGAACTGGAAATGTCAGGAATGGAATGAGACTGAAGTGGGAGTTGAAACACTTTCTTTATTTCCATGTTTTTTCCTTCCACCACCCTGCTCTGTTCTGTGTTTCAGCCACTGAATGTCCGTCTTTCATAGCTCGCAGGCGTCCAGTCCCTCTGTAACTCTGGACATTCAGTCAGCCAGTTGGGCAGACAGCCAGCCCCCTGTTAGCCCTGGAGAATGGCGTTTATTAGGGCCACCAGTGTTTATGATGACCGGCCTGTAAAACTGACCGCTCACCAGTCAGAGAATAGAGCTGGCAACCAAGGAGCCAGGGAGCCCCATTCTAACCAGATCTGTCTGTCTCTGTCTGTTCTTAGGCATGTGAGAAGGAGGTCATCCTGGAGTGAAACCATGAGGGACACCCCCCCACACACACGCAGCTAACATGTGCCCAGCCCCCACACAAAAACCCACCCACCATGGCCCACCATGATACAGCTGGATGGCACGGCAACTTCCTAGCGGCTCCACCACGACGGCATCAGCTTTAGAAAGGAAACTCCTGAAGTTAGTGCTCTTCTGACTCAAGGCCACCTGGCTACTGGGCTGTAAGGGCTGCAGGAAGGGTCAAACTTAGCCTTTTAGGGAACTTGACGACAAGAATACTTCAGCCTGAGGTAATGGATTACACGAAATGTTGTGAAGACATGGAATACATGCTGCAAAGAGTTGGAACATTTATTGTCAGAATCACAAATTCAAATTCCCCCAACACACAGACCAGGTTACACTCCCTCATCCAAAACTTGAGCTGGAAGACTATTTAAAAAATAGCTTTTACAATAGAAATATATTTGTAATTTTATAGAGCTCCTTGTTGTCTTTTTTGTGAAATATATTTTTGTATCTCATGTAAATAATAATTGTTTCAAATTATATTTGCCTTGGTATTAACAGAACATTCAGATTAAGTTTTGACTCTCATTGACTGGAATAAAGTTGGTAACGTACTTAAATGTGAACTGAAAACTTAATCCATTCTGATAAAAATGGAAAGTGATATGTGTATTTAATACAGCTAATGCCTGCCAGAGTTAATATTAAAGTATTAAATATTTTTCTTTTACTAACACATGCCTCCTGTCCTCATTTTGGACTTGAAACTTCTGCTTCTCTGGGATTCTGTCACACTGTTTCAACAATGTAACTCCAATCTGTAGTATAGAATAACCTAAAGTTAAGTCTTAAGTTAAACCAAATAGCATATTTGTCGTCTTTGTCAGAAAGTCCTTCTGCTGTATCTATAGCAAAATCAAACCACACAGTAGGTGTAGAGCTGCTGACTGGCTGAATTGCAGCAGAAACACATTGGGTGTCTTTGAATGACAGCTGGCTCTTCACCACCTCAGCACTTTATGAACCCATCAACACCACCTCCCCGGTGTGTCCTTCTCCCTGTTTCTTTATGTGTTTCAGTGACCTGCTGATCTCCCTCCAAACTTTTATCTTGGCATTACATATTTGCTTTCTTGGAATGTGGATACAGTTTTGTACTGTAGTCCACCAAAGAGTAAGGCTCATTAAAACAGACTGTATGCAATAGTGTATGAAGAGGTGGTGTATTCACGTAAACTCAAACATGCAACAACACACACTGAATCGAAATAGATACTATGTCTTTTACCTTATGTGCTCATTAATCAACCACTCAACAAACAGGAGCTTATGTAACTTCTGTAGCAACAGGGTCTATTTTCAGAGGTGGAGGGAGACAAGAGGGTGTGACCCCTTCTTGGCCCTGCAGCAGGTGTTGCTAAAGTAACCGAATGTCGGAGGCACCCCTCTGTCTGCTGACCATCAGAGGTCAAAGGTCACTAACTATAGGCAGACACGCTTCCATATCGGTGGCATGATAGCACTGCTGCAGGTGCTTAAAGACAAGGAACCACAATCAAATGAGTTCTATCCTGTTTGATGTACTTAAAGGAATACTACAGCATTTAGTTTTATACTTTGCTAAAGTTGTGTTCAAGTGCTCAAAATGTGTGCAAAAGAGGCTGAAATATCCTGACTTTTGGTGGCTACTGGGGGTTAAGCAACCAAAAATACTGGATCAGACACTCTCCGTAATACAATCATATGACATCATGACATCATCAACGTTATATTGTCAGACTTTGGAAAGCTCTTTCAAGAACCACAAAAAGACATTGCACAACAGCTTTCAAAGGCTGAGTGATCATGTGTAAAATTGGTGGAGCGCCCCATTAAAACTTGCTGTACTGATTGCATCTGTACTGATTTGTGCCGCAGCCTTTGATTTTATTTCTTATGACGTCTCATGCTTTGAAATGCTCAAATGAGACCTCAGTCCACAAGCTGAGAGTCCCTCACATCTGTGCATGGCTGCTCTTCACAGTCTGTGGATCCAGCCAGCATACTATCAGTGCATGCCAGACTGTGTTAATCTGATGGCAGGAAGCTGGCATGGAGACACCCGTCTCCGTGTTGTTTCTTCAGTGTAGTTGGCAGAGAGAAGCTGTGGGCACTATCCCACAGTGAGTCCACCTATCTGCACTGCTCTGCATCATGGGTATGGTGTTTGGTGGGTTTCAGCCTGAGGCTGGACAGCTGGCACTGATCTGAGAGACCACATTGACACATAATCCCCTGAGGGCAGGGGATGGGTTGCCCTTTCTTCTAAAACAATCTTCCCACTTGGCAGAGGTGAGCATCTTTTTGGCAGCATGGTATCAGTCCTGTAGATGTGTTGACCTTGCCAGTGGACAACCCTTATACGCACAGGGCTGGAAGTGTGGGAAAGTAGGAGACTCAGACACGATGCAGAAGAACAGAGTGGATTGAGATAGGTAGAAGAAGATAAGAGAACACATTAAGGAGCCTTTAGAGAGAGAAAGTCAGGGTGATTGAAGGCATGTGTGGAGAGATGGACAGAGAAAGACAAACACAATAAATCCTGCACCCATGTGTCAGTCTTTACGTCAAGATGAATCCCTGTGGGAGGCCCCTCAAGACTGCTGAAGTGGTCATTCTATGAATAGGCCGGGCAGAGACACACAGATGTGTGTCCACATCACAAAGAGACAGAAATACACAGAGCCAAATATCAGGTTCAGCTTTCCACTGGGTCCTCACATCGCTGGTGTCCAGATGTCCCTGCTGGTAGTGTAAGGAAAAGGGAACATTAATGAGTGTGTATGTATTCATGTTGGTCTCTTCAAATGTGTGCATGTGATAATGCTATTTGGTTTGTACAGTTGCAGTATATACTGTAGGCATGCGTATGTGTGTATTGAGGTAAAGAGTTGTGTGTGTGTGTGTGTGTGTGTGTGTGTGTGTGTGTGTGTGTGTGTGTGTGTGTGTGTGTGTACCTGTTCACTATGTGTTTATGTGTGTGTGAAAAGTTCCGCATGTGTGTGTTTTTGCCTTTCTGCTCAACTTATTGTTTGCACTCTTGCCTCACAGAAGGAAGGTCCAAGCTTTGATTGAACTCTTTCTGCAGGGTGTTTCCAGGTTCTTCTGTGTTCATGTAGCTTTCCTTTAGGTGGTCTGATTTCCTTCCACAAGCACAAACAGTAAAGCCAAGTGAATTGGAGATTTAATTTGTCCGTATGCATGAAGAAGAGTCCAAACTTCTAATGCAACAAGTACATCTACTTTGGTTAGAGTTTGTTTAGAGTTGAGAAGAGGTTGAAGCCCTGGTAGGGTTCAAAACAATATTAGAAGTAAGTAATTTGTTATATGATAAATGTTCAAGGATTTTTTAAATAAAAGGAAGCTGAAAGATGGTCTAAAATCATATAAAGTTCAATAACAACACTTTGAAAAACTGACATTATCTTAGCGGAAAGAAACATATGAATAACATTCACTAAACTGGTTATGGTTTTGATGTTTCAAAAAAGTATGTTGACTGTGAAGTGTATATGCTTCAAATGCACCAACAACCACCTGCACTAAGGACATCTGAACCCATTCCCAAGCAAAGACAAGCTTTCACCCTTATGACAGATGAGTCAAGACTAAAATGAGGATTGACAGGCAGGTTTGGCTGTCATAGAGGTCATTTTTACTCTCAGTCCCTGACCACATTGAGTCATTTCATTTGCACATCCTTTAGGATCTTCAGTCATTCGTCTTCATCAGGTTGACTTATTCTTGCCCTGAATGTGACCTCTCCCAAACTGATTGTGTACTAGCAGATGTTTTACCTGATCCGTGATAATATCTGTCTTAAAATAAAAAAACAACAGGATGGAGTACTCCATGGTTAATTCTTGTTAGTGCCGATAAAGACACCTCCCTGTGTCTGTATTAATATCACACAGCTTATGACTAAAGTTACTTCAAATGGTACGAGCATGATGAAATTTAGCTTCATCTCCACTTTCGGAATTAGGTCACTCTGTTCTAAGCAAGCGGATGTCTTACATACACACACGCGCGCACACACACACACAGTCCAATGACGGTGGCCACAGGGAAGTCTGAACAATGTGTGGGTGTGTTGGAGCTGACGGAGCAGTGAATTTGCTGCTGTGGACGTCCATGCGGCTGAATGGAAAGCTCAGCAGCAGGTGCTAGCTGGTTTTCTAGAGACTCTCTCCTTAAGGGAAATACACGACATGTGACTTTTTGGCTGGTTTGGTAACTAAGAAACAATGTCATATGTATACACTGAAAAAATAGCTCAACATTTCTAAACTGGCTGAAATGTTTAACACGGTGTTATGACAACAGAATTAAGGCTGATCGTTATGCAACAGCTTTATTCATTCTGCTATATAAAGCCGTGCCCCTTCTCCTCTGTTGGACGTGTCTGTAACTCAGTGGGTTAAAGGGTTCTTTCATTAGTCTTTGTGAAAAGATAAACATGTTCCTGGGGTTTTCTGTCCATATTAGAAGAGAGAAATCAGTATCTACTACTGTACTGGCCAGTAGAAATTGGGGAGTTGTAATTCAAGTAGGGTTAACCATTAATTGTAGGGTTGTTGATTTGATTTGTGGAGCTGTCCTCAAACAAAACACTGCATCCCATAGTGTCCCACAGAGAAATTTAGGCAATACAAAAATTGATGAAATATTTGGATGAATGCATGTGGCAAACAAATGTAATACTTAAGCATTTTAACCAAGAAAAAAAACACAAGTCTTAGTCTTATTGTGCTTAAGTTTAAGTCGCACTGACAAAAATTCATCTGAAAATGTGACTGTAGAGTCGGTCATGTGAAGTCAGTGAAAGGTTTTCCATGTGGCTGCAGTAGATCATGACAGATGGGACATGAGATGAGAAGATGTTGGCATAACTTTGTGATTAGAGGTGGTGATATCACTGGGCTGTGAGCCTGCTGCGCTCCCAGCTAATGTTTAGCCACAGCTGTCTCCGCTGGCTACTCTTTACTCTGCATTCACTTCCTCTGAGCTTGGCTGAGTCATACTGGAGGGGTTTCTCACAAGAGAGATTGGAACACCGGTGTGCTCGAATACAACTTTAACACATAATTTTTATACAAACGCTGTTTGGTAATTCTGTTTTATTTGGCAATTAACAGTAGAAAGAGAAGCACCTGAAGGAGACAGACAGACAGACAGACAGACAGACAGACAAAGCACATTGTACTACTTGTAATGTATTTGCCTAATGTTTAATTAAAGACAACAAAGAAAAGACCATGTAAGTCACTCTGTTGCATCAGGGGCCGCCTCAACATGTTCAGTAGAAAGCCACAGTTAGCCATGGCAGATAAAAAACAGATCATCTTTATTCTTGTGAATCATACAAGACGTCTACGTGGCTGAGCGACCAGATCATAGACAGACTGTGAGTCAGAGCGTACTGTTCATTAGGGAGTGTGACCATATGTTTCCAAATTGCTGAGTCACTTTAGTGCTGCACATGAGATGGACGTGGACACCCCAGGAGGAAATGTGGTGACTGAATCCAGTTCATTTAGCAAGCAGTCAGAGAAAAAGGTTAAAAAGGAAAAGTTATAGCAAATAGCACGCACACACACAGAAAGGAAGAGAAGTTGTTTTGAAAAAGAGTGAATATCAGTAATAACCTTGTTTGCAGTGCAAATAACTTAATCTATGTGATAGCCCATAGTGCCACACAGTACAGGCCTAAACCTCCCTCTGTGTGTGCATGTATACACTTGAGTGACTCATGGCTTCCTGCCATCATAGAAGGTCAGTCAAAGGCTCCCTACAGTCTCAAGAGGTTAATACTGGAAATTTATAAGACTCTCTCTCTCTCTCTCTCTCTCTCTCTCTCTCTCTCTCTCTCTCTCTCTCTCTCTCTCTGTGTGTGTGTGTGTGTGTGTGTGTGTGTGTGTGTGTCACCAGGCAGATCCCAGATGGCTCTCTGCTGTCATGGTTCTCTTATTGTCAGACTAGGCTGTCTGGCTCCCATCTGTTTCTTCATTTCCTCCCATTTATCCTTCTGCCTTTCTGCATTTTAAATTGCTCCTAATAAACAGTTCCATAATGTTCAGGATGTAATGGTCCCTCTGTCTTTGCACCTGACCCCTCCTTCTTTCCCTCATCCTATCTGATGCTCGTTTAAACGGACCATCCAGACCGCCCCAGGGCTTGATCACTGGAGGTGAGGTTTTTAAGGAGTTAGATTAAGTAGGACATTTGTAGAAGAGGTGGGTTTGGGTATTGCAGCTGAAGTTCTGCAGCTGTGATACTAAAAGATCATTTTAAATTCTTCTCTATGAAAGATGGGGCGGGCGGGCAGGGGGGGGGGGGGGGGGGGGGGGCTTTGAACAGCTTTACATGAGCACTGACAGAGTTTTTCTGCTCACTGAGGGATTATAGCTTACATTACAGGTGCAGTCACTGACACTTTTCCTCCAAACACAGGCATTTATGCAATCTGACTAGACTTTTGACTTGATTGCAACCTGTTTGATCATCTGAAGGCTTGTGTCTCTTACTCTGTCTGACTTTGTTTTAGTGATGTTGCTCTGTTTACAGATCACAGCAATTACTTGGGTGAGCAGTGTTATCCTAACTGCTAGATTCTGGAAGTGTCCTCCAAAGGACAGGGGACAGAAAGGGAGAGACAAACTGAAGGCATTGAGAATCATTACCCTCACACTGTAGTATAATTTTTCTCAACAGATATGTGAAGAATTGAGTAAGACACTGTAATCAATGGTAGTTTTTAGCAGCAAGTGTTGTAGCAGATGTGTAATAGTTCATTTACTTAAAAGTACAAGAGCAATGGAGAAATGGAGAAGAGGCACATAGAAGAGTCGAGATGGTGATGCTGTGCAAGGCTGACACTGCGCAGCAAATGTCAAAAATCAAGAGATTCTATGAGCAAATGTCTGCATCATGAATCTTGGTACTTTCCATGATTCTGCAGGTGTCTCTGCAGCCAGTGTTAGTTGGTTCTAACCGGTTTGGGCCGGTATTGTCTGTAACCTTGCATAGCCCTGTGTGTCCTTATATAACCTTACTGTATTCAATCTATGTTACGTATCTATCATCACTCTATGAAAGGATAACAATGTTATCAATTACACTATGATTTGTTATGTCTTAATGCATGCTGATTTCTGGTGATTATTGTGATTATACTTACTTTTTAAAAAATAGAGCCTATGACAATCAGAAGCTAATGGTGTAATTGTAAGAGGTAAATACTTTTTAAAAAAACAAATTCCGTGACAATCAAAAGCTAATGGTGAAATTTAAAGGGAATAAGAAGAGTAAAAGTACCTACAAGCCCAGGCTAGCGGTCAAAAGATAACGTAATGGTGTATAAAAAATAGAAGGATCAGAAAAAGAGAAGATGCCCCAGGGGTGGGGGTGACCTTGAACAAACTGTATAAAAGACAAGCACTGACTCTTCTAAGTTGGAGAGACTTGGAGAACTTCACTGGAGTTACATCTTGTGTGTCTCTGAGTGTTTTCCCCTTTATTGTCGACAATAAAGTTGCTTCTCGGACTTCGACTCCTGCAGCCTCTTTTTGAGCATTTTTCTCGGACAGCTGAATTTGATTTACAACAACACCACAGAGAGAGAGACAGAGCAAGAGAACCAAGTGGCCAACTAAGTTTTACACAATGTGTGACCCTCTCGCTCAAGAATTATTACGCAGTGATGCAGTTTGTCCCCTTGCACTTCCTAAATGGCCCCCAGTGCAGCCACAGTGAACGCTCTTCTTTCAGTAAACCTCTCCATGGTGCACACTTATCTGTTCCAGTGGTGCCAACATGTGGATTACACAGAGACAGACAGTAAGTGGAAAGCTTCGGAGAGGGACCAGCACATGGCCCCTTTAATAGGATGACACGCAAACTTACAATGCAAAGTGACAAGGACTCCCTCTGTTTCTGTGTGCAGATTTAACATTTACTCCACTTTTTCTCACTAGTTTTAACATCAAGGGCAGGGACTTTCTGAAATAACAGTAAACTGATCAGTATCAACATACAACATCTAACTCTCAGGCAGTGGAGTCAGTAATATTGGAAGTTTGGGTTATGGTTTGGTGTGAAGTTGTAATGTTCTGCTGACACAGTGAAAGAAAAGCCATCCTAAACAGATTTTTGTTTTATTACACCCAAACCAAGTTTTACGGGAACACGCAGTGCTGATAAAAGGCTCAGTCATACTGACCCCTACATCACAAAATGAGCTAAACCATTTTTTAATGCAGTTGTTGCTGCAATTGTTGTGGCAGCGTGCTGCCATTTTGACAGCAGTCTTCACTATCCTAGTCTTCTATTTTGATAAGAGAAGCGAGAAAGGGCCGGGAGAATCTGTTGTGAGATTTGTAAAGTGTGATCCAGAGTCACACTGCATGAAGCTTTAGTTCATGACAGGTCTTTACCCACTGCGTATATTTCATATTTCTACAGAACATTTTCTAATCATTGCTCATAATGGGTTCAGCGTTGAGGGTTCAGCTTTGTTGTCATTATGCAGTAATGGCTTCAGTAGCACAACATTATGCAGTTGTTGCCCCCTCCATGCCGCATACTGTATCATCACAATGTATGAATCAGACAAATATTTTAATTTGGAAAAAATAAATAGGGGCGGCACGGTGGCACAGCAGGTAGTGCGCGTGCCTCACAGCAAGAAGGTTGCTGGTTCGAACCCTGGGTCAGGCAGGGCCTTTCTGTGTGAAGTTTGCATGTTCTTCCCGTGCATGCGTGGGTTCTCTCCGGGCACTCCGGCTTCCTCCCACAGACCAAAAACATGCTCGTTAGGTCAATTGGTCTCTAAATTGTCCATAGGTGTGAGTGTGAGTGTGTGAGTTGTCTGTCTGTGTGTCTGTATATGTTGCCCTGCGATCGGCTGGCGACCGGTTCAGGGTGTACCCCGCCTCTCGCCCATTGCTAGCTGGGATAGGCTCCAGCCCCCCGCAACCCCGAAATGGGATGCGCGGGTAAAGAAGATGAATGAATGAAAAAATAAATAAATGAGATAATAAACTAGAACAAAGTAGAATAAAAACACTCCATTAATAATTTGAAATCTTGAAATTTGCAAAGCATATGTGATAAAAGGTATGCAAAATTCTAACTATAACATGTTTATCATCGACTATCATTTTACAGTTGCTGTGTAAATCCTAATTAATTTGGATGAGTAAATATTATTTTCGACAAAGGCCATTGATAATAACTAAGCTCCAACAGATGCTGACTCAGTAATACCTCCTCCTCCTCCTCTTCACTTCTCCTCCACCCTCATCCTTCACCTCTGCATCTCTCCTCACACAACTCAACATGTCCCTGTCTATTGTCGTTAAAACCTGTCTCTATCTTTCTTGTTGACACTTTCACCCTCAACATAGCCTCTGGCATTTCTCACCGCCTCCCTATCGTTTTCTCCCCTCCCTCTGTGCTGCCTTCCTTGTGGCCAGGTTAAAAAGGTGGGTCAGGCTTTAGCTTTAGGCCAGCCACAGCACCCTGTCATTAAGACTGAGTTTACATGAGACCAAACTTTCTATGAGAACTGGACCCTGAGGGGAAAAACCTCACCTCAGCTCACCTGCCTGAGAACTTTTTCCACATCTCTTTATTTAGCACACATGCAAACACAAAGCAGGAACAGCCTCAGACATTGTGTTTAAAATGTATTCCTCCTCTTACATAATGCAGCTGTTACATATGCAGAAAATTGTTCAGCAATCACATGCATTTAATTAACTCTTCAAGGTTAGAGTGAGTGTTTACTGGAAGAAAAGTAGACAATTGAACATAGATGTTCAGTCCCAGTGAGACAGCAAAGACGTCATATGTTCAGAAACAAAATCAGCAGGTTGCAACAACTGTTTTTCATGAGCGTTTGAAGTCATTCACGAAAGCTGCAAGATCATCAGAAAGCCCTCTATTCCATTCCTGTGATCACTCACACACGTCACTACAAACAGGGTTGAAACCTTCAAGGGGGTGTAAGCAATGTAAGGTCGATGTCAGTTTAACTCATTGTCAGTTTCAGTATACGTTTGGGGTTTTTAATTAGTTTTATTAACCTTTGGTCATCGAAACAGCTCAGACATTGAAAATATACCCATTCAGGGTGCATAGAGGCCATGGTGTCGACCATAAATTGCAATGTCAGTCCACATCTCTCTCCCCTCATTTCCTTACATCACGTCACATTCAAATCAAAAATAACAAAAAAAAAAAAAAAAAAGAAAGAAATAAAAAAGACCAATACACTGATTCCGCACAAAGGAGCAGCACATCTGAACATTCAAGATGAATCATGTTGGAATGAGCATTCTGTAAATACAATATCAGTATATTTAAGCAAGTAACAGAGACATTTTCAGGCCATTATCAGTTAGAAAACCAGACAAAGTAAATGCTGAGGTTGTATTTCATATCACGGTAGGTACTGAAATAAGCATGTATTTGTAAACCTTTCTGGCAAACCAGGATGGCTGTATGAGTGTGTGAATCAGAGTGTGTTTGGTGCTGCTGCAGGTTCAACAAACCTGTTATGCAAAGATTTTAATGAGAGCAGTCGTTTCAGCAGATGAACAGTTTCTTCAAAGCACTTGTGTCAACACTGCTTTTAGCGTACACAGAGAGTTGCCACTACAAGTGCCACCTCAGGGCAAAGTCCTTCCTTTTATCCTGGACAGCAGGACCTGAAGGAGTTTCAGTCGAGGCTGCAGGGCATCAGTTAAATCCCCCACATAATTACTGGCCAATACAGGCAGTGAGAACAAGCCAAACACTGGCCTCTCTTTGACAAAGGACAAGGGTGTTCAAAGTCCTTCGCTTTAGCCCCACGCCTGGTGTGTGTGTGTGTGTGTGTGTGTGTGTGTGTGTGTGTGTGTGTGTGTGTGTGTTTTATGCTTTCCTCCACTGCTGTGTCCATTGCCTATAAGTCTGGGCAAGAATGGGATAATAAATTCGAGGGATGGGCTTTTAAAAAGTGAATGAACCTCTGTTTACGATCGTGTGACCCAAAGCTTCACATCCTTCATAATTCACAGAATTCCCCACCCCAACGCCTCAATAAAGCAAAAGATTTGTCCCTTAGATTTAGATCAGTTTTCCTTTTACAAAAGCACCTTTCATCAGCCAAATCTTTTTTAGTGGAAAGATAATAAATTACTGTCAAATTGAAATATTTAATGAGCCCTCCTGAAAAAGCTGAGATATCTATCCATCATCCTGTCCTCCGGCACAGCACAAATAAACAACGTTCCACAAGAGGCCTTAACAAGACACCACATGCTTCCCGTCCTCTCTGAACTCTACTCAACATATTTATCATGAGCACATCTGTCTATGACTTTCCGATGAGCAACAGCTTGGTTATAGTTTCTGAGTCTTAAAAGTCTCAAAACATATAAAACCAATGTGTCACTGTCAAGTTTATTGTTGTCACAGGAACACTAATTAACATGTTTCAAGAAAGTTCTAGCATTCTAGGACTCTAGAAAAATGGAATTTATGTTGGTTTTAACAGTGCTGCTGAGTGGGAAGCCAGTGAGGGACTGCATCCTTAATTGCTTTCCATTCACTCGGGCCAGCTACATGGAGGAGTTGATATTGAGGGGTGAGCAAGAATCTCTTAACATCGGGTAAAAAAAGAGAGGGATTCATGTCTTGTGTCAACACTTTTAGATCATTCTCCAGTATTATCTTCATTTGAACTGAGCTCAATTTAAAGACAATTTGTAGTTTCAAGCTTAGCTTTTGGTTTTTGTCATGCTAAAAGTCATGAATCAACACTCACAAAGGATCAGCGCTGTACCTAAGCCAACACTGTTGTGCTCTCTCTGTTGCTGCATGCCTTCTGCCACGCCGCGAACCACATGCTTTGCTGACACTTTCTGCAACTGCCACCACTCAGTGCGGCATCGACAGTGATGTCGAGCTGGTAGCCACAGCTAACCAGCAATGACCAACCGCTGTCGGACTCTCCGTGTCCGCACTGGAAAGACAGGGAGTCTGGTGGAGCTGTGACAGTCACAAGAAGCACATTTGTGGTCCTTTGAGGGAGTCACATGTTGTAGCTCTCTTTGGTGTGTGTCAATACATAGCTGTTGTCTGCTGTTATTGCAGTTAACGTCAGCAGAGGAATAAATAACATTCATGTACGCTGTTTATTTTCTGCTGGGTATTGACTATAACATCGTGTTTTGGAAGGAGCCAGAGAATTCTGCTGAACTGAACATTCAAATCCAAGCAGACACATACAAGCATTTTTCACACATTTTCACCAACAGTATTTATATTCTTGGAAAAATCACCTGTATTAACCATATACCACAACATAAACCCACAAGAATCTACGACATTTTATGTGCAGTGCAAAATAATATTTACTGTAGAGTTCCCCTTCAATTAAAAATTTTGCTTATCATTGCATTCCATATAAATTTCCTGATGAACTGCAGAACAACAACAAGCAAGTCTGCAGTGTGATCATGTGTTGGGGTGGTAAGTGGCATCCAGGAGTGAACAAAAACAGAAGCTTTGCTCAGGCTGTGTCTTTTGGCAGAGAAGGAAAGCTCATTCAGAGAGGCATTTCCTGATTGCTGAGGTAATTAGGCCCATCAGGCCTCAGACGCAAAGGATTAACCAAATCTAACTGTGGCTATGCTAATTAAACCCGTTAGTGCTCTTTTTGTTGCTCTCTCTATCTCCTTGAAGAATTGCATGTTGGCTACATTTATTCAGTAAAAGAGTGAACAGGAAAACCAACATTTGTAATTTACCAGCCCATTAGGGAGCAAAATAAAGTCAGTGACTGTGATTAGATGAGAAGAAATCCTCAGTAGCAATCATTCGGAGAGTGACATTTAGGGAGGGAAGGAAGGAAAGTAGAAGGCAGGAAAACAAATAACTTCTCCTTCTCGTTCCAAAACAGGTCTGAGTCTCGGTCTCCAGTGAACTTCCTGGCCTCACTGGAGTAAAGGGCAGGAAAGACACACATGCACACACATCGTCTACTGTTGCTGTGTTGTCGTTGAGAGGTATAGTGTTGGGAGGAATGCATGTGTGGATATGGGTGTGTGGTAACTTGTATGTTGTTTTCATTTACAGTGATAAATCAGGATAATGGTTACTTGACTAAAATTGGACCATTTGGCCTTTGTCTCTCAAGCCATTTCACTGCATCATTCGTCATCATTATGCTCATTACTGTTCCTCTCCTCAGGGCTGTTGTTTAGCTCTGGCTCACAGGCTCTGCAGGACGCTGCAATTCTGAGGTCAACGGCTACAGCTCCACCTTTGTTTTGTGCTTGTGGAGAAAAACACAAGTCAGATGAAGCATAAGCACAATTAAAAATACACTCACATGGACTGAGTGAGGCACACTGTGTGGCTGGGAGCATCATCCCTGTCTTTATTCATCAAGATGGGGACATTCATTTCAATCTGAACTAGCAGACTTATTGCAGACATACACTGGAATGCAACAGAGAGAGAGAGAGAGAGATACAGAGACAAAGACAGAGATATGAGGCTGGTTGAAGGTACTGCCAAACCAGCTCAGTTTTACATGGTGGTGTGAGACAAAGAAGCAGGAAGGAAAAAATGAGAGTGTGGAAGACTCACAGAAAGAGGGAGGAGGAAATGGGGGGGGGGGGGGGGGGATCTGCTAAACAAATCAGTCCAGCATCTGTTGTACACACACAGTCTCCAGTGCATATTCAAATCACCACGCAGGCAGCGGAACAACTTACAAACTGCAATGACAACGAAAAACTTTTCTGCTGTCAGTCACAGCCTGTGGCCATGACAACAGGCCTCTCGCCAACATGTACCAACATGAACACACAGTCAGCAAGTACGCAACAAATTCTTATGTGGCTGGCCTGCTGGGTGCACCGCTGGTCTCAGCTGCTGTGCCTTGAATGAAGGAATGAAGTGCACATTAATTTTGTGTGAGAACAAACACCACAATTGGCTGATTTTTGCCGATGGGACTATCTGGAGAGAAATTAGTCTCAGTGGTGGTGACAAATGTGTGTTTCAACATGTATGAACCAATGTCAACAAATAATAAATACAATCCAACTTATTTCCACATTTTGCATTTATTTACAGATTTTTTGACACGTGTCCACTCACTACGTGACACATGTGTATTGGATTACAATTGCGTGTGGGACTTTGAGACTCTTGGATGCCTGGCTTTTCAGTGCATTCATGCGGAATTTAAGGCCCAAAGGTGGAGGCTGTCTGATATTGTACAGCACAGACTTTAAAGCCTGGTCTAGTTTGAGTTTTGACTAAAATAAAAACATTTGACATGATACTTAATTTGACTTTCGTTCAACAGCAAAAGGAGGCTGAGGCAGAGGAAATGGACAATATCAGCTGTGCAGAGGAGATCCAAGAATCTATTAAAGCTGCGTTTCTTCTCCCACAGCTCCAGGCGTGTCCTCGCTGTGCGTCTGCTCCACACACACTTGGCCCTGTCAGAGGGAAGTCTCCCTGCCTGCCCCATAATCAACATGTGTGAAAAAACACACACATCCACAAAAGGGTTGAAAATAGAGCACATACTACAAAAATGCACCAAACCTTAAATTAGACACATTTTTAGTGCCAGTGACTGAAGATCTGCCTTTTGAGTAAGACTGTAGTTGTTGTTTGTTTCATGTGATTGTGCTTCTAAATGTTGTTATGTAGGACACTGTCACTTCCTTGATTTTTAACTCTATCATTCACTCAAACACTTCAGTTCAAGATTAGATTTTGGGATAATGCTGAATCTTACAAAAAAAAAAAAAAAAATCACCATATGACATGTTGTACAATAAATAGCCAGTGTAACCAACAACTCAGCAGTCATAAGCACATAAACAAAACATTGTTTACCAGTTGTCAAGGACAACAGCATTATCATATCTGCTCTGAGAGCTGACCACAGTAACACTCTGCAAAACCACATCCTCTGTATGATGTAAGATTCATCACAGGACTCTATGAAAGCTCCAACTGTCTGAGTGGGAAGCATTAGTAATGGAGCATTCACTGTCTGATTTCAAAGAGAGTAAAATGGTGAACGATAGAGAAAAACGTGGCCAGGCCTATTTGCCTGACAATCGGTTAGTTTCCTATTTCATACCTTTTTTAACAATGAAATAAATTTCATTGCATTTTATTTTTATTTAGTTATTTTCCATTTTTAAAATGAAGTAGCAGTATATGGCTATGACTTGAATGGAAGACTTGTGGAGGCAGACAGGGAAAGTTTAAATAGGACTGGCTGCAAGGAAGTTGTAAGTGGTGAGATTCATTAGCCTGATATTATGCATGTACATGCACATGCACACAGACTGACACACAGACACACAGACACACACACAAACACACACACACACACACACACACACTAAAACTAGTTTTCAGGATCTGAATTAGCCATGAGGATTGGCTCTTGTCATTACAAATGTTCCACTTTAGCCAAGCTAAGCTTCCCTGAGCTATTCATCAACCAAGCACATGGTTTCAGTTGACAAAATTACTTTTCCATTGAGGTTATATGTGTTCATCTGTTGAAACATTAATTGCTTGACTGACAGGGAGAAACACAGAGTGTGTGTGTGTGTGTGTGTGTGTGTGTGTGTGTGTGTGTGTGAGTGTTGAGAGCAAAGATTTGGTCTAAACTACATTTTAAAGCTGCAACAGAAAGTTTGAACAAACACAATGCAAAATCTTTCATCTCTCTCTGCTGCATCATATCACTGTGTTTTTAGGTGCTTTTGATCATCTTTGAAAGGTCAGGGGTGAAGGTAGCTTACAGCTCCTACAGTGAACTTTGCTGCAACCAGACTTCGCCACTTCCTAGCATCCACATTGGGAGAGGCTCATGTTAAAGGCATCAGGGGTGTGCGGCAATGTTGGCAACCCAACCGACCCTTCTTGAAAACACGGATCAAGGAGTGTAACACATGCATGAGTCAGAGGATGCATTATAATGAAATAATGATTACAATTAAATAATATTGCGTACTGCAGCTTTAAATCAACACCTAGCAATAAAGATTAGCAATAAAAATTCAGCTGTGTTACCCACAAAATGTGTTGTGGTACATTACTTGCAAAGAATTTCCAAAGCTTTTGAGATTGATTTCTTGCACATTTAGTCCAGGCCAGGTGGAATATGTAATCCTTCAGATGCTGGAACTCACTGATCTGGTTCATTTCAACTTCAAGCTCCAGATGTCCAAACTCCTGTCCCCAAAGGGTGAACCCAGACACCCTACAAAAGAACTATCTTTGTCCACTTGTATTTGTGAGCTCATTCTTTGGTCACTACCCAGAGCTCATGATCATAGGTGAGAGTTGCACCATAGATCATTGATAGATGTAAAGCAGTCTGGTAAGATGCTCACATCACTGCCAAAACATACTTGTCCATTGATCTAATAATCTTAACTAATTGTAATTACCCTCACTTGTAAACAAGACCCTTAAACTAAACAGAGTACCATGGCACCAGGCTTGGAGGCACTGACCCTCAACCCATCTACTTCCTCCTCAGCTGCAAACTGCCCCACTAAGGTCATGGTCCAATGAGGCCAACAGATGAACATCATGGCAAAAAAAAATAAACAAGAGACATGCATCATCAAGTCATACACTCAATAACAGTGACAGCTGACTTTTTGACTGTCTCAGGGATCTCCACCAGGGAGATGGGCAAGGCTTCCCCTGATTCCTCTGACTCTACCTTCTCTACAAAGGGTCAGTGTGTCAGGTTTCGTTCCTCATATTTCCAGCAGTCTTTGACAAGGGATCACAGGGGAGGCAGGACCTTCTTTATTTACCCAAGCTTTTGAGGGGAACCAAGAAACCCATGACCTACCACCTTTCAGAGGTGGGAGTTGAAAACCATTCTGCCAGAGGCCTCAGCCATAAGTTTACAGGTCACTTTCACTGCACTGACAGATTCCCTGCCACCTGATGTAGCTCACCACCAGGTGGTGATCGGTTGACAACTCTGCCCCTTGCTCCACCCAAGACTCCAAGACATGAATATGGGGGTTGATCAGCTTATAAAATTACAAAGTCAATCATTGATCGTTGATCAAAGGTGTTTGGGTGTTCAGGTATTATCAACAACATCACTTGTATACTTAAACATGGTGTTTGCTATGGACAGTCTTGTGAGCAAATATGTGACAGACCATGCCCACTTGCACCAATCAATATGGCACTTCAGGTTTTGGTTAATACTTGCCCCCAGAGCTTGCGCACCAAAATTGGTAAAATTCTGTCAACTGGATTTAAAGGTACATGTTTTTGGTGTTTGTGGTTGGTGTGTTAAGCTCCAAATACTTGTACTGGTATACTGGTAGGCATATTCCCAATCGTGCCCTGAAGATATGTGCCAATATTTATGATGATTGGGCAAATTGTTAACAAGTATTGGCCATTTTCCTGCTAAGGATTTTTTTTTGTTGAGCACATTGAGCTGGATTTGTGTGTTCAATTTCAAGTCAATCAGACACACGGTGTGAGGGGTGTGACCTTTCAAAATAGAATTTTTGGGCCTTAATTACTTGGCTCACGTTGTTTAGGAAACCCAAGCACATCAATTCACGATGTGGGGCAGAATTTCATGTGTCCAGCTCATTCCAGCTCACAATACAATAATAACAAACAATAATAGTATCCAGGTTCAGATCATGTGCCCTAACAGAACTATGCAGGCTCTGAGAAACACCACATACAATAAAGCCTACAAAGCTCCACGTACCCCAAACTGTTGGTCAGCA
Source organism: Chaetodon auriga (assembly GCF_051107435.1). Classification (NCBI taxonomy): domain Eukaryota; kingdom Metazoa; phylum Chordata; class Actinopteri; order Chaetodontiformes; family Chaetodontidae; genus Chaetodon; species Chaetodon auriga. Next base: position 23,345,922 of record NC_135086.1, read on the forward strand.
CAAGCCCCAGAAGTGGGCCCAACTCTATCTAGCTGGTACCTTCCAGCTACCATACAAGTTTTGGCTCCTTCCTCACAAGAGAGGTGAAATGTGCCAAGATCCAGTGTTTTGAGCCAAGAACCTTCCCTATGACTACCACCCAGCTGGCAGAGAGATCTCTCCTAGACCTTAATGCAGAGGGGGCCTTTGTTGCTTTGCTTTTCCTGAAGACAGTGATCCAAAGATGTCTTTGAACAACTCTAAATCTGGCCCCTTGCCTTGGACCAAATCGCCATAGTAGGGAATAACAGGAGGTATGGTTACCTGTAACACAGCCCAAAGGATCATAGGAACATGCAACCAGCACAACAAAAGGGTGGAAATTCAGAGGGGACATGCCCTGACTGCATGCTACAAACAACGCATTTTGAGTAACAGAGTGTTGAGTGATCAACTGAAAAACTGTTTTATTCTGATAGTGCTATGAACATTGAGTAAAAACCCATTAATATTTTTATCCTTCATTCCAGGTATAACACTGTCATGTTGATAAGATGTAGTTTGTGGGGTTATCCCAAATCCTTTTACAGACATAAGCTCATGTCTGGACTTTGCAAAACCGCATCATTAGTTCTTGGTGAACTTGCATGACGTGCTGAAATACAGCCTCATAATCCTCTCTTTACAGCAGTTTGTTTTTCATCACTGCTCCAACTGGCTGCCAGTACATCCGCATATCAGCATGTCTTTGTGTCAGGTGCTCAGCCACTCTGTCTTTGGGTCTGTCAGCAGCACAACTCATAAGGCTCCTCTCAACATTGAATGTACAACTCAATTAGGACTTGACAGGGCCAGGTGTCAGGTGGTCATTCAGAGAGTGTGTGTGTGTGTGTGTGTGTGTGTGTGTGTGTGTGTGTGTACGTCCTAGGTGAGGTTGTCCCGAGAAGGATCTCTTTCAGCACAAATAGGCCAGTGTCTTTCTCTCTTTTTGCCACTCTCTCTTTTTCTCTCCAAAGACTCAGGCATAGGCTGATATTAACAACCAGCCAGCCACACTATGCACACACTAACCACATAGTGATTAGTGAGCACTATTGACTCTGCACTGTTATTACTGTCTAATGAATCTGCCATAAAACTTTGGGACTGCCATCAGCCGTCTGTCTACACCACCACAGGGGATTGTGTTTGTGTGCAACTCTCCTTACTCACCCACAGACGTAGCAGTATTTGGGTGATGCTTTCCTTCATGTCTGTCTAAATGTATGTTAGAAAATGTATGTATGTCTGTCAGACTGTACAATAAAAGCTACTCCAAGTAATCAGCGCAATAGTCTGGACAATAAGCTGTGCAATAAAAACATGTACATAACAGTCTGTAAATACGATCTACAAATTCTTAGAATTTTTTTTACAACTTCTTTCTTTTTATTTTATTTAAATCCTCACTCTTTTGTATATACTGTTTTTGTTTCTAATTTGCATGCACTTCTTATAGTAATCTTTACTGATGCTGCTGTATTCTGGAATTTCCCCTCGCGGGGCAAATAAAGGAATATTGATCTTGATCTTATTAGGCTGACATTATTACACTCTCCTTCTTCAAAGGTTTCTGTAGTCCTGGTTTAACTATTTCTCCTTACTGGAAAATATTCACATACACGCATGTGGCAAGAAGCACATATGCATTTTTTTGAGAAATTTTCTCATCTACTGACCACATTAAGTGAAATATGCTATAACATGAAACTGCTGCACTATGAACACAGTTCTAACAAATAGGCCTGCAAGTAACTGGCAGTCTGGCACCAATCGCCCTTTTTCTACTGTTGATAGCAATCACTCTGCCCTGTCTGTCCTGCTGAGTTGACACAGAATCAGCTATTAATCACATTGATCATTTTCTTCCTGTGCTGTCCCACTGTGGGCTGCATGGGCATCAATCCTGTTGCAGTTTAGCCCCAAGTCATCATATGAGACAGTCACACTTGTGTGTTTGTGTTATCTGCTTTGTGAAACACATGGTCGAGACTGAAATGTGATGACATAAGCCAAAAGTACCCAAAAACAATTTGCTTCTAGTTTTTGCATATGATGATTCACCAGCCAGATGTTTCTGCTGATTTTTCCACTACGCACCTCACACTGGCTAATCTATGTAACACAGCCTAAAATTATTCTAAGAATCAGTTTGTCAATGCAAATCCAGGGTGATAAACAGTGTGTTAATAAAGCAGTGTAGTGCAGGAGGCAAGGGAAGAAAGTGCAACAGACAGCAGTATGTAATTATGTAATTACCATTACACCACTCTTTCCATATGCCAGACAGGGCCAAGGCAGAGATTGTGGGGTGAATTAGAAAAGTAATAATGTAAAACATTTTCACTGAAATGTTTTACCAACTGTTATAATGACTTAACTGCAAGTGAGTGAGTTTCCTGATACTTGATTTTCTGGACTCAAGCTGTCAGATACACCTTTCCTGGAAAAAGATTATCGAGCCTACAGAAAAACTAGGTTTTTCAGAGGTTTGTTTGGACCAGATGAGGCAGCAGGCACTCTGTGAAAGCTGAGATAACCGATGACTGAACACATACATATTCTTCAGAAGCCTCATTTCCAGAACATTGAAGGAGAAAGACATCAAAGTGATCAACAGAGATTTACAAATTCTAGTCGGTGAGGGAAAAAAAGGCATCCATGCAGCACCAGAGATGTCACCAAAATAGAAAAGAAGCTAAGGACTTGAGGAATATTACAGTAATTACAACAAAAATATGAATAGAGCAACATGTCCTGAAGAGGAAGGTGTTGAATTTTGTTTTTTTTTTATTTGGATGAGAGCGCGGGATGACATCTAACTACACAGTGTGACATGTGAATGGTGAATTTTTGCATAGTATGTGCTGAGTTGCTTTGCCTGGTCAAAATAGTGAGGGTGGACTGGGTGATTGTGGTTGACTGAACACATCATCACAACACATGGAAAAGAGGCCACTGAAGAAATGAAAGGAAAGCTGAGTGGTCTGAAGGTTTTCCTCACCACTGTCACCAAGTGCCTGCTCATGAGGGAATTGCTGGGTCTCTGCAGGTAAAGAGTTTGGTCTATACCAGCTCTATATGGAAAGTGTGCTGAGACAGCTTCTGTTGTGATTTGGCACTATATAAATAAAATTGAATTGAATCTGTGATTCTAAGAAGTCACTTATTTCCTAAGAATTAAGAGCCTCTGGTCAACTGCAGAATAATATACAACACAATGCACACTTACTCTAATAGCTGAGATTAAAATAATCCAGTGGGCTTTTAAATGGTTTATTCAGCTTTACAAGTTGGAGAATAAATGACAAAATCTACAGATACATGTTTCCTTTGCAGTGAGAACAGGGGGAAAATGCGAAAGGTTATAACCACAGTGGCTAGGCAGCTTATGATCAATAACTTTTTAAGTAGACAAGACAAAAAAAAAAAAGAAAAGAATCAACTAAGCAATGTTAACATAACTTTATTAAAATTTTGTACATTACTTTTACAATTCTTTTCACATAAAGTAACAGAGAAATTTACAATTAAATAAGACTAAAGAGAATAAAATGTATATGATTTTAATATGCACCAATGTACACATATTAATGCCTAAATACCCAAACATGAAGTTTCAACAAGCAAACATATGATGTAGACAGAGTCTACAGAGAAACTAGTCCAGTTTTTACTATAACGTAACTTTTGCTCTTTCCAACTGATCAGCTGAGTGGGAGAAAGAACAAGAGAGGAGATAAAAGGGAGATGGGAAGAGGGTTAATAAAACAGGGATAGGACCCCAGAGGAGGGATCAATGGAGCCTCATAATTAGATGGGCAGCTCTATCGATCCTATCAGTCAAGCAAAGTGAGGCGTGAACACAAAGTAACAAAACCAGGGGTGAAACTGATATGCACGTGGATGCACGTGGCTGTGAGTAGGCACAGACAGGGAGAACTAATCTGACGGCAGAGCCTGATGTCAGAGCCTGATGTCAGAGAACAAATATGTACATTAAAGATGCTGTACACACAAAAGTCAGTGTGTACTTAATCTCTAAACATGCACAACTATCCACAAACTGACACAGTAGGAGAGAGGTTTATGATCATTTGGCTTGTCGTGGCAAAGATGTTCGTGTGTGTGTGTGTGTGTTTGAGAAAGAGGAGTGGGTGGTCTGGCAATGAAAGGCGATCTCAGATTCTTTGCAGGACTGAGATGAGCATGAGGTGTCACAAGGTCCAGCAGTCAGGAAGGAAAGGGCTTGTGTACGTTAACATAGATGCTGTATGAGAAAACACCCACACACACGCACGCACACACAGCAGGGGGTTGTGCAACAGCGGCTGCCTTGAAAGAGCATGTGCGGTCGGGTGGGAAATTTCCTGGTCACAGTCCCAGCATTCCAACAGAGGCAAGTTATTGCCGTTTGCCCCATCCAAGTGTCTGTCAGGTGGCGTGTTAGTGTTGCCCTACCTGCGTGCGTGTGTGTGTGTTTTTCTGTGTGACAGATGATAAATGAGGAGGAAGTCCAAAAAAGTGAGGCCGGTATAGGCTCATGACCCTCCCTCTCTCAGTAAAGTTGCTCACTACTCAAAACAGGACAAGGACACGTGTGTCGGCGTCAGCACACTGTTGGCCAAAACACAAAAACAACAACAGGTTAGGCTGTGTGTTTGATCCCCACATGGGGTCTGAGACAGGCTCCAGGCATTCACAATGTCGCCGGAGTTACGAATGCAGAGCTTGTTATTTCACAGTAGAGCACAGTCATACTGCAAGATGACAGGCTTTCTGCAGACCACGTTGTACAGTACCTATTCCCCGAGGGACCGTACAAAGCAGCTAAACATTATCTAACTCGGTCACGCTAACACAACACCGTCAGAGACGGCTGACAGGCAGAAGGCTTCTGTGAAATAGCTCACATAACCGTCTCTCCCCTTCAGGCCTGTACAAAGGCGAGTCTTAAGACCTGATACACTCAGATAAAGTTCTCCAATCTGTTACAGAAAGTGATCCCTGTGATGAGTTTCAGCACAAATTTTGAGGTTCTGAATGTGTGAGAGAAGACGTGAGTGTATGTGCTTGTGTGTGTCAGTCCTAGGCACTGGAGAGCATTGTAGATGTAAAGATCTGCTGCAGTATTTGGGGGATCTGCTTGGTGTCCATGGCAACGAAGGATCTCCCTGCTGGCAGGGTCTTCTGGAGTCTGAAACAAAGCGAAAAAGATAGAAGTTTGAGGAACTGGATTGAACTTTAGCAAAAGAATCATGTCCCAATACTAAAAGCCAGGTGCTCATTTGCTGTGGGAAGTTTCCACTGACAGAGTTCAGTGTGTGTGAAGGAAAGTTCAGGTGGAGCATGATGGAGCTCAGGAACAGGACAACAGAGCATCTCTCTTCTTTTGCTCATTCATCCCCTCATTTGCTTACACCTCCCTCTTTCCCAACCAGCAGTTTGTCCTCGAAATGAGGACACACACAAGCATGGACAATCAACATGAACACAAACACTTTTCCCAAAGTGTCCTCATGTAATATTACACACAGTGGCATACAGAAGTTTGGGTACCCTTGGTCAAAATTTAATAGAACTACCTATGATGAACTAACATCCAAACAGCATAAGACGTTGAAGAGAATATTTCATTTTTTAACTTCATGTCATTTGGAGATCAGTCCATCCTCTACTCACTTCGCAACTGTAACTGGTTTCCCCATAAAGAAGTTCCTATGCTTGCGTGCTGCTCTGACGTGAATATTATTGTCATTCCTCTATCCCTGCATTCTGACTTGAACCCATTCACTGTATCCTTGAACTGTCTTTGCATTCACAGTTCATTTCTACCCGACCTTGGCTTCTGGAGATAATTAACACTGAAGCCGTTTTCAAGGGTCAAAGGTCTCTTTCTTTGCACTTCCTCTCTCTCTGCTGTCCCTCCTCTTCACAGAGTTATGACCAGGATGCCAAACCAGTCATTGTCATTCTGAAGGTCTTTCAGCTCCTGGCTGCATTGTACCCATGAAGCCAGTGGCTCCTCAAAGCCAGCAAAGCTCAGGACTTAATCTGGGTTGTGACAACAAAGGTCAGCAGGACCAACAGGAAGCAGGAACATGAGCAGGACTCAGCCAGACTACATTGGATAGTCATTGTTCTACTTAACTTCAAGGTCTAGTTGTTGTTATTGGTTTTGGATGACTGGCTACAGTCTAAACTAACCTTGCGCAAAGTTTCTTTAGCTGGCTCCCTAAAATTGACTGACTGATTGACTTGATTTTAGATGTTCAAATACGAGTCCATTTAAATGCCATTTGGAGCTCTTTGCATCCATCTCCTTGTCCTTTCATCCAGTCCTGCCTTCCCTTATTTGTACCCGTTACTAAACTCGACCAAGATGCCGCCACCCCTGTGTCCACCTCCTCACCTTTCGGCCTGATTGCCAAGGGACCCGATGAAGATGGCAAAGGCATTGATCTGCGGGTCAGACGTCAGGACATGGGCGAAGCGCTCGGGCCGGATGCCGTAGCGTTCCAGGTTGGCATCGCTGAGCACCACCACGAAGTGCTCGTCAGCCTCTTCTCGTGCCAGCTCCTTAATGCTGGCCTCTGTGCCCTCCAGAGTGTAGTCACCACTCATGCAGAACTGAGCATGGGCATGCATGGTCTGCAGGGTGGGGGAGGAGGGGAGAGGGGGGAGACAACAAGTCAGAGAGGAGAAGTTTAAAAGGACATTCAGACATCCCTGACCTCACCCTCAGTATATGTTATCCAGTGGATTGAACAGGTGGAGACTTCGTGGTGGCTGACCCTGGGAAGTGGGGGACATGCCGCTGCACACAGCATGGGCATTGAACGAATGGGCTAACTTGCAACTGTCTATTTAAGGGTCAGCTCACCCATGTTCCAAAAAAAAGAAAACTATGTGAAAGATTAGATAGCACTTGAGGAAAGTGAAAATAACAACAAGCATGATTGCATCATTGCAGCCTCTTTCCAGCTAACGTGCTCTTTCAGCTGCATTTCAACAGACAGTTGAGACAGAGAGAGCAACAACAATACCAACCAGCGTTTTCAGCATGTTGTGGAGGGATGTAAGGGAACAACAGGTGTAGAGTAAGAAAACATAACTGATGATGAATCTGTACCTTGAGGACTTTGAGTCTGTCCTTGTTATTCTTGGGGGCTTTGTCCGTTCTGACCAGCTCAATGTCGTAGCCGTCTCCGGAGTGGCCCACTATGTCATACTGCACAGAGGAAACAGGTTACGTAAGAGAATAACGACGGTACAAAAGTAAGATGTGTCACACAACATATGGCAACAATGACAGTATTATATTTTGTGTAAACCCCAGTTGTATCATCCTCATGCAGGAATAGCACTTGGAATGAGGTTTTAAGACGCAGGTGAGATGGTAACCCTGTCATGCCTAAATGCCTCCCATAGACCATCCATCACAGCTGGCTTATGTAAGGCCGGGTCTGCCTGGCACCGTGGGCTCCACTCAGCTATTTCAGGACCCAGGTATTACGTATATGGTCTATTTCTAATAAGGGCGGTCATGACTGTGGTTGTCAGAGGTATGCGACTGTGTGTCTCATCCGTCCATATCGCTGTTGCTCTGCAAGAAGCATGTTTTTTCAAAATCTTGTCTTTTCAGACCAAATCTTTTTTTGTCCTTTCCATTTTTCATTTTTTCAGTTTGGCGTTTCTTCACCTCAGGGATGAAGAAATCCTTGAATTTAATTCTAAATACATATGTTGTTCAAATGACTCAAATCAAAGTTCAGAGGGGATCTTTTTCCACAACACTGATCTTGCTCCATTTTCGGCTTGTAAATGGGGTCTGATGGCTGTAATAAATAGGACATGAAACTGTTAAGTGACAAATTCTTCAGACTAATGTTTCATCATGCCATCTCTATTTACACGCACTGTTTCAAATAGAAATCCTGAATAGATATGTACGTTTGACCTACCGCCATCAAATTTGAAGACACACATACACACTGTAAACATGCAGGTAGCACAGACACACACAGGTGAAAGTGTGTATATCGTCTGTTTTATCAGAGGCACTTTGGTGTAAGGGGTGTCATGCAAAGACAGCATGTGATGAGCACTGAAATATATGTGTGTGTGCGCGTGTGTGTGACACTGATATGTGATCAGTATTGGTCGGCTTGAGTGTCACTAAGGGGCCAAGAAGTCTGTCTCCCTTCAGCTTTTTTACACTCGCTCATATCTCCCTCTCCCCCTCCTCTCTGACACTCTATTTTGCTTCTTCCAGCTTTCGCATGATCCCACCTTCCTAGCTGAGATGGTCTTCTTGATTTCCGTTTGTGAACTGCTGAGCTTTCTTTGCACAAATGGATGTAGTCAAAAGCACATAAGATTACCCAGTAGCAGGCGGGTCGTGAAGATTATAAGCTTATTTACCACCAAAAACGTATGTCTTTACACTAATGACAGCCTGGACGAAGCCAAGCACAGTGTGACCATGTCAGAAGCTACAACACAACAACTCCTTCACACGGCACAGCAGGTGGCTCAGGGGCAGAGGGACCGCTATGACTTTGTATCACTATAACTTCAATCAGGTTTGATTGTGAAAACCTCTTGGAGGATGGTGGAAGAACATCAGTGGACAAAGTTTATTGACTCAGGGATTCTGCAAAATGTCTCATATTGCTAAGCTGTGTGGAATCGTCTGAGAAAGAAAGGCTCAGATGGTTTATACTGTTTATTTTATGGCTCCTGCTCCAAGTGGTTCCCAAAAGTGATGTGGCTTGAGCACATATTTCAGTTCAGGTTCAAACAAAAGTGCTAAATTCTAAGTTAAGTGTTGCTGAGGTTCATTCAGAGAAGAAATGGCATATGAGATTAGAGTCCTGTTGAAGACACACTGTCTATGTGACAGACCATCAGCTGATACAGTGAGGAAAAGGAACATAGATGACAGTGGTGGGTTGAGGTTGTACTGTAAAAACTGTATCCTCAGCAACATTACATTACACACAGATGATGTTTGGTGTGACATTCTCACCTTGAACTTGTGCTCATAGTTCTCCAGAGCCTCCATGACCATACACACAGCCTCCATGGAGCGCTCCAGCCTGCCGTCCACGCCGTTGAAGCGGTACATGCTGCCCGACACGTCTGCTAACACTCGTAAACGCTTGGGCTTTTGCTGAGGACTGCCCAGCTGTAAAAACACAGAGCGACATACATGCAAAACACAATATTAGCAGCGACTGATGATTAAATTAAACACCTCCTTTGGAAAGTGCTGTGTGGAATTTGGTGTGGCTTACTTAAAATAACATTCAGCACAAGGCCAGGATTTCAAAACTGCTCGCAATTATTTCAACGTAGAACTTCAGGCCAAACCAAAAATATGCAATGCTTGGAGTTAAATAAGGTAGAAAAACATGGGATGCATATTATGGTTAGTGTGAGTTTGTGTAATTAGTGTGGGAACTATCTCCGCGCTGGGCTGCTGCAGCAGAAGAAATGACTAGAAGCTGTGTGAGCTCAGGCAGAAACACAGGGAGGAATAATAACCTCACACACACCACTGGAATGTATCGTCTGAAAGATAAAGGTCAAAATCATGTGTGCAAGTCTGGGAGTGTGTGTGTGTGTTTGGAGGTGTGGCTCAGGAAAAGAAAAGCTGAAGCGTGGTTTAAATATGTGTAGCAGCACGCACACACACACACACACACCTCTGGGTCCAGCTCTCCCCTGCGTTTATAAATAGCCTTCTCCCCAGTCAGCCCATCAATGATTTTAGCATCATCCAGTTCTCCAAGAGCCTGGTTCTTCAGCCACTGTCGCTCCTTCCCTTTGGCCTGAAAGACACCCACACAGAGACGACATGTTCCGTACCAGGCAACCAAATAAATAAACGCATTTCAAAATCTGTCTGGGGAAGATGGTTTCATTTCAGCGGGGCGTTCAGAGGCAACGGATTGTGAAACAAGGCAAAAGAAAACAAAACAGTTGTAATTCAGGCTGACACATCATAGACAATCATGTCACCCTAAGCACCACCAAGCAGCACCTTTCCCCCCACCCCTGCCCTCACAGACAGGAGGCTTTGAAGGTCGGACCCTGTTTCTTGGGATGTCTCTCCACTTTTTGCTGTGGACAGATTAGATTAGCTCCTTTACAGAAAAAGAGGTGACCACCATCTGCCCCCACCCTCCCCACACCCACTGTGGGTCAGAGGCTCAGGCTTTACAAACTGTTTACAGTGAGAGATGTTTTTACTTAACACAGGTCTCATGATTTAACATCGCTGAGAGGAATGCTCATCTGTAAAAATAGCTGTTTGTAGATAGACAGATGCCTGCGAGTGAACACAATGCACACATACTTTACATACAGAAAATGTGCAAAGAGTAAAGACATGCATGTGTTAATTAAGTTGTATCGTGACAACCGAGAAGAACTTTTTCCATTGTGACAGCGGATACGGTCCAAATGTAAAACACAAGAGCAGCCATTTATATTACTGCTGACGGTTGTGAGGAGCATGGCTTCTGTGAGAGGCAACATGTGCTCTCTTTGTTCATGGAGCAATTGCATCTTGCATAAGGTCAATTAGAAAAAATATAAAATTTTTGACAAATTTGTATCTTATAATCAGCTTACTTCATTACACATTCCCAAAATATCCCTTCTTCCTGGGGAAGTCTCTGCATGCCTGTAACATCCAGAGAACTCCTACAGGTTAGGACGCTTCTGCACAGCTCCGAAATACTCAGAAGAGTATTTTGAGAAGATTGCTTTTATTTCCTGGAATCTAAAATGAACAGAATACAATTCTCTGGCCAGTTAGGACTGATTTCCTCCTATGAGACAATTGATAAGTGAGAGCCCAGGTGTTTATGTTTGGCAAGTCAGTCCATTGTTGAGAGATAAATAGAGGGGGGTTTCCCTCTGGGATACCGAAGTGGGTGGAAACAATACACTATAAACTATTGCCAGCTATGAGATAGGTGCGTGTGTGTGTGTGTGTGTGTGTGTGTGTGTGTGTGTGTGTGTGTGTGTGTGACTCATAAAATCACTCTTCAGGTATGATAAAAATAACATGACTTGACAGCGTCATGCCAGGTGGGATTGGTGTAATCTCCATCGTCTTTACAGCGGGAAAAAAGCCTGGGGCTACGAGGACAAATGCAAACAATAACCAGCGTTCATGTTGAAAGCCAGCGCTGGCACAGCTGAAAACACCTGGATGGAAAACACAAACACACACACACAAACACAGACCTACCATAACATATACAAACAGAGCTTCACACCTGGACAAGACAATAATAGAGCAAGGCTTAAGGTCTGTGCTCTGTAATCATCCCCACATGCTGCACGATTTTCCTCTCATCACATGTCCCCACACACACACACACACACACACACACACACACACACACACACAACAATAGGAGGAAAGTCTAAAACAAAATAATGAAATTGAGACAATATCACATCCTGGATTTTGAAGCACCACTCCCTTTGCTTTTGCTTTTCATTGACCAATCAGGGTGCTCCTGTGGGAGCCCCCCCCCCCCCCCCAGTATCACAAGTGGGGTTGTATGAGGTCAACCAATACTGTCATATATTAAATTTATGAGCCCATGACTCAGCTCAGCTGTTCTGTAGTTCTCACCGTCTGACAGTGAATCAAAGATGTTTTATCCAAATCCACACTTTGTTTGGATTATGCTTAAACTGTTGTCTTTTTTCATGGAATGCACAATGGTGCCATACAGTTAACTGCATTAACTGTTAATTGAACTGTTTTAACTGGCCATATGATTATACAGTATACTCTTGTTCCACTAAATGTAATCAATTAGGATTAGAAATTCAGGTTTTTGGTACGTCTACCAAAGTAAACAGAATCTCAGAGTGATGCAGCTTTCAGGCTTGTAGTCTTCAGCGTTGTGATTTGCAAAAGAACATTTCCAGGATTTTTTATTTTTTTTATTTTTTGGACCAACTCTACCTGCTGATCACGGGTGAAAATGTAATATAGTAAGCACCGTCAGTACATCGTGCATCATGACATGAAGACACTGTCCTGAAGTCCTTCATCCATGAAGGGAAGAGTGAGGCTCTGAACTGTCTGCACAAACACTCATAGTTGTACCCTGTTTCCTACAGTGTTGAAGATGTCGTATTAATCAAGACAAGTCATGATGTTTAAGGTAATGTTTGATTCCAGAGGAGTGAAGCTAACCTGTAAACTGTCCAGGATGATGCGCAGAGACTGAACTTGTCTCCTGACAGCCTTGGAGAAGCGCTCGTATGTGGCAGCGTCATACTCGCTCATATCGATCTCCTTCAACCTGACGTGGAAGGACAGAGGAAAACAGAAAGGATGAAGGGAGACAATGACTTGATTTGATATGTTTCAGGTTTTGTATTCAAACATACATTTACACTGGATGGATTTCATCTTCAAAGGGCTTTAACAGAGGTGAACGGGCCGAGTAACAGGCAGTTAAACTGGGCACAAGCAGGTTTCTTCCTTCCTGCATCTATTCGCAGACGTCTCAGTCATATGTGCCCTTGCACACACTGCTCCACTTCTCCACCACGACATATAAATAATACAAGGACCTGCTCATACAGTACAAACATTGCTCTACGGTGCTACTAGCCAAATGCACAGTGGCATGGATGAGGACTGGATGAGTGTTGAAGTAGATGAACTTCAGAAAGTTCTACAAACCAGTATAATTTCAGTTATCTCCACACTGCTCCTCTCTGAACCTCCTCAGGACCTCCCATTCACACACACCATCACTTTATACATTCATGCACTGAGCTGAGGGTGTTACTGCAGCCTGATCGACGTCTTTCTTCTTCTTTCCACCCAAAAGAATTACAGCTCAGGACACAGGGGTCAGTGCTGTTAAATATGGATGCCCTTTTCATGTGTGTGCATGTGTGCGTTCTCTCCAAAACACACCTGTGGGTATGACAAGACAGGTGGGCTGTGCCCCCCTCCCCCAAGCCAACCTTATCTGTATAATCCCACCATGCAGGTACTTTAGCATCGCTGACACACGCAGACACAGAGTCCCCTTGGATGTGGTAAGGGTCTTCATCATGTTTGCACAGACTGGTGTGGGTGTGTATTGGAGAGACACAGAGACAGGTGGGGGAAATCTCTGCCGGGTGTTTGAATCTTTTGGTGACAACTAGACTGTGACCACCATAGAGATACAGAACAGTGAGTTCAAAATGCAGGGAGGTGGAGGAGATCAAACTTAATGTGTCACAGCTTGCAACAAACTTGTGGGTATGTGTGTGTGTGTGTGTGTGTGTGTGAGAGAGAGAGAGAGAGAGAGAGAGAGACACAGAGATCAGCCATGCAATCAAAAAGACCAAATACACACTGACACACATTCACTGACTCATTCACTCAGAGGACATCTACCAACCACCATCGCCAACACCGGAGGGTCATTTGGAAAATCGAACATGAGCAGAAATAAAGTAGCAAAAACAACCCGGGGAGTCACACGGTATGGGTTCAACCCGTCGCCATAACAAACAACACAAAGTTGTTGTGTTCAAAAACAAGAAGTAAAAATGTGAAATCCTATGATCTGTACTGTAAGTGGTTTTGGTACATGTCGATTCTGAGCTTGTCACTGCGTTTTGGATCAATGTTAAAAGCTCAGGAGCACAAAGAGCGACAATAAGCCGTCCTCCACTTACAGAAATGGATGAGAGAGTGGAGGTTAGAATCTGTATTGTAGCACATGTGAATGACAGCTTCAGCAGACTGTTCTCAGTGTTGTAGCACATTTTTAAGTTGCTGGATTTGGATTTGCAGGTTTTGCTCCATTAAAAACATTTTAACACTGAAAAACACATTTGCACATACATGTTTGTCATATTTTTATATATTATAGCTTATTGTAAGGATTTGTGAATTATGTGTACTGAATATTATCTATAGAGCTCATTATGTTCCATTCAACTGACCATCATCTATGCTGTCATTGTCCCCGGTCTATCACAGGTCGAACACATATGGATGGATAACCTTTCACACATTCACACCTGTGGGCAATTAGCATTGACGATTCACATTACCTGCATGTATCCTGTATCTATAATTGAGGTAACTGATGCACTCAGACAAAACCCTCACAGACAAGGGAGGTAGAATCTCTACAGACTCCAAAGCAGCAGAAAACATATAAACCTTTGAATGTGTGGGGTCATAAAAACACAGTTAAAAATCAATTTAAACTGATCAACAAAAAAAAAGGTAAAACACACACACACACACACACACACACACACACACACCTTAGTTGTAATATACTGACCCTGCAGGCAAGGATTCAGCCACATTTGATTGGTCCAGCAGCTGATAATAATGTGAATTACTTCCTCTGATGAGTATTATTATACACACACAATTATGGTACAATAACTGTCTCAGAAAATGTCAGTGTGCACACATTTCAGTATACAGTATCACATCATTATTATGACTATTATCAGCTACAATGACCCTTTAAGGTCTAACAACAGTAGGTTTTTTTTTTGTTGAACCAACACATTGTTGTAATTTCACAAGCTATTATGTCCTATATTTCTTTTGAATATTAATAAGATACAATTGAACATTTTTTTAATAACATTAATACTGTTATACTGTAATAGTATTGAGTTCAATTCTGTAGATAAACATATGTACATGGTGTGATAACCATCAATTTTCATACCGTGGTGTGCTGCTACAACACTACACGCAATGTACTCTATATTATAGTGCAGCTATTTTCCTCTGCATTCACAACACATCATGTCAGCCCACTAAACAGCACATGGCAGAGTAGCTTCCTTCACATATGTGTGAGTGAGAGAGAGAGCAGTGTATGTGGTCAGCAGACACTCTGGCCAGTGGCCTCGGCTATTTCCTTCAAATTCCTGAAGCTTGACTTAAACAGGAGCAAGAAAGCGAGTGAATGAAAAACACAAACACACGCAGAGAGTCTGTTTTCACACCCAGTAACTAAACGCACCACACAAACAGCAGCCTTCCAAACATCTGCCTGTCCCAGAATGGAGAAAATTATGGTTTCCTTTTAAATATTTGGTTCTGATTTGAGTTTGCAAATTATGATGCACCCAGCTACAGAGCCAGCCCGCGGATGGTTTTGATTGAGCGGGGGCGCATCACCACCTCCCACATGTCAAACTTGCTGCCCATTGTGGTTGCTTTACTATTTGTTGGTGTATTGAAACATTTCCATGAGCATTTTTGTACTGTATAATAGCATGAAATATGGTTAACACTAAACAATAACAACTTACCCAACACTCATCAGTTCTTGAGCAACGCTTTGCATTTTTTGGGTGTTTCTCCTACATTTAGGAAGCTTATGGATTCACAGGAGAAGAAAAGTCCCCTTAAGTTCATGTAGTTATGTTGTGTTATTAAACAGATCTACCAACTTAAAGTGTCTGAGATCAAGGAGATTAGTTCACATGTTGGTTGACAAACTTTCTGGGTATTTCACATCATATTCAAGGCATGACAGTAACAGGAACAACTGATCAACGGTACAATTAACCCAAATAAAGAATGCAATGTCAGCAAGAAGTTTGAGTAAAAAGAGTGATTTGATTTGTGATCTGTCTTTAGTCATTAAAGATACTTAGAAGGCTTCTTTTTTGACATGTTCAGTCTTCCTTTCTCCCTGACGCTTGGCCATTGTTCTCTTCGTTCTTTGGTTGTTTCACTGCAGGCTCAGGCTGGTGAACACTCTATGAATACAGCTTGTGTTCAGGTCTCCATCGTGACCTTATCCTGTGAGATTTTTTGAAGTTTCTATCTTAATCTAAACTTTGAAAACAATTTCATTTAGTTGTCTTCACAGAAATGAACAAAGTGCTGAGATATATTCCTACTCTATAACTTAAAAAAAAAAAGATTTATTACAGCCCATAAAACCAAGAACCCCCTGAGAAGCTTTAGCAACAGCCAGTGGGCGTCGGGACCTCACAATGGAACTAGAACAAATGAACATGATTACCATAAAAGGACAAACTTTCCTTCTAAAGAGAGGATCTAATGCCTCTTCCACAAAGGCAGGAAATTGTTAAAACAGGGATTTTAACCTTAAAAAACCTACCATCCACACCAGCACTGTTTTAAAAAAAAAAAATCTCTGTGCATATGAAAATGCAAAAGCACGACTGAAGCGCTGCCAAGAGCACACCAAACCAACAACCCTGACCTTAGAGCCAAGCTGGCCAACCAAAAACCTGCAAACAAGAGGTCACACCTTCACCATAGCAGGATTCATGAATTCGTGTCCAGTTTTCATCTAAAACAGCAATGTTGGTGGGGGTCTTTGTCGTGGGAGTGTTGGATTATGTAGCAGTGACCTCTGTGCTGCGTTTCTCCTCCTCAATAAAAGAATATACAGAGCAAACATAGACAGAGAAGTGTGAGTGCGTGTGTCTAAACGTGCATATGTTCACGTGGGTTTTGTCATGTTGTTGCTTGTGTGGGTCAGGTACGAAAGGGTTAACAGCATGATCATAGTTTGACTGATGCTTGACCTGAAGTTAAGCAAACAAAGGATTGTGCACAGGCATCAGTGAATAAGAAGGTATAGAAAGAACCTGACAGAGTCGGCCTGTGATCTGCAAAAATAAGTCAATCAAGCAGCCCTATCTGCAGGTATGTTTCCTGTGTGCTCAGTCAGACACAGTGACATCTACTTGGAAGAAGAGTATCAGCATGTAGCTACAAGATTTTCTCTGGGCTTAGTGGAACACTGATAGACAGGTAGAAGACAGGGAGGGGGGGGGGGGAAGAGTGCCAAGGAAGAAATTTAGAAAAGCAAGTGAAATGACTACAAATAAGAATAGAAGGGATGAAAAAAAGAAAGGGAGAAGAGTCAGAGAGGCTGTCCTCTTGGTGTGAAAGAGCCTAGTGTATGAGAAGGGCCATGCAGGAAAGGGGGAGGATAAGGGTGATGAGGGAGAAAAGAAAGTTAAGAGAACGAGACTGTTTGAAGCAAAGGAGAACAGAGACAGCCTTCATGGCTGAGCTGGTGAAAGGGCTGCCCTCTCAACCCTGTGCTCTGAAGCAACCGTGTGGAAGTGTGGGGAAACAGACACACACACACACACACACACACACACACACACACACACACACACACACACACACACACACACACACACACACACACACACGCTGCCCGGCAGAATCCCCTTTTGCGCTCGTCTTTCCAGCTGAGGAGCTGTAGCCTGTGGTTGTTTGCTCAGGATGTAGCACCTAGCATACCTGGGATAGCTGACTGACCAGGAAACACTGCAGACGGCCAAAACAAGGGTTCACACACTTGTTCCCCATTACACACACCACACACTTCAGCTCTGGGTAGCTTTGAAGGTGGAAAAAGTCACTCAGACACTGTGGAGCTACTTCAATTTGCATATGGGTTACTGGATAAGGATCAGCCATGCTTTCCTATGCTGGGCAGGCATTTTTTATCATGTGACCACAGTATTTCCTGTATTTAAAAGAAGGCTACCTTTCCTTGAAGGCTTTTTCACCCATCTCACGAGCTGCCCTGCGGACTTCCTCTGGAACGGCATCTTTCTCAGCCTGGGAAACCTGGTAGACCTTGTGCCCTGCATCCAGCCGGTAAGGGCCCCCTTTCCCACCTAGTCCTGCTGTGTCTCTGCCACCTGCAAACAAACACCTTTTTAGAGATGAACCAATCACAGCTGTTGAAGACACTTTAGACAACCCATAACGGATTTCAAACCATTCATTTAAGTCAGTTTCTATTAACTCAGTAATTGTTAAAACGATTGTTGAAACATTAATTGGGACTATTAACAAATGTTTCCTTATAGATTGAGAGAAAGAAAGAAAGAAAGAAAGAAAGAAAGAAAGTAAAGGAGTCATTACATCTTCAAATTGCTTGTTTTGTCTGACAAAGAGTCCAATAAGCACTCGCTGTGGGAAGACAGCACATCAGTTATAGTGAAGTGTGTGAAAATTGTTAGCACAGATTATCAGCACTTGGTGAATGGATGGAATTTGTTCCTGATCGAGCAGGAAAGACTGGCTACCTGTGCCTCCTGCCCACTGGTTTCCCCCAACATGAGGACTGTTGGTGGCGTCGATCTTGCCGTGTTTTGGGGCAGTGACATCCAGGCCGCTGTCCCTCTGGATGGTAATCTAAAAGGAGAGCAGAGAGAGAGATGCCATATGGGTCAGTTTTAAAACATTCTGCAAATATACAGGTGCAGACTCTCATACATCTGTGCAAGTGCTCTGAGCCTCTGAAGTCAGCCCTAAACAACAGATGTCCAAGCTTATAGGGGTTAAAGGGCTGCTTCAGTTCCAACGCGTCACTAATCTTATATTTTCTAGTTATAGCTCCTGCTATACATTAAAAGCTTGAAAATGTTTACAGACCACTGCATTCTGATGTCATCTCGAGGATGATCCACGCAATTGCTGGTTGTTAGAGTAAGAGAAGCATTCATTGTCTCCCATGGGAGAAATTTGTCTGGGTACTGAGAGATCACAGTGACCTAGCACACATTTACAATCAACTAAAGTACAGAGCCAGATCTCCACATCCACCAAGAATACTGCACAATGTCCTCCACCCCTACAGTTTTCATCTGGATACTAAATAAATGTCAGACTGTGCCAGTATTTTCCCTTTTAGATGCTTCTGAGCTGTTGCACTAAGCATTTCTGCATTTCATAAAGATGATATGTACATATACATTGTGTTAGGCTAACCAATTATTGAACGATGTTGCAAAACACTCGGGGAAACCAGAGCATAGTCTCAAAACACAGCCTGGGAAAGCAGGTACTCACACTGTGCCTCTAATAGAGACACACATATTGGATTGTGCTTTCTACTTTTCCAAGTTCACACAACTTGGAATGTCCTCTTTGTGTTAACTTCCTGATGCACTGAATTAGCATGTGAGACAGCCATCAAAAGCCCAAACAGCTCGCTACCTATCGCACAGTCAAAGCACTAAGAGAATGGACCTTCTGTCACTAAGGTCTGAGGTTTTGGCAGGATGGACAGATTAGGCTCTGTCTCTCTCTGCTGGAGGGGGGATGGAGAGGGAAGGAGTGGAGACACAGAGGGGTTAAAGCATTGGATTTTTAGGTCCATCTCAATGGTACCATCAATGCCAAAATCAGCATGCTGGCTCTCACACTGAGGAGAGCAGCCAGATGGATTCTGGCATGCATGAAGGAGAGAGAGAGGAAGGGCAGTTTAATGGGAGACTCAGTGCATCCCCGGTAGATCAGCTGCATTCTCACATACTGCAGGAATTTGAACAGCATCTCTGGGGATGAGGTTTTGTTGTGTGGAGAGCTGTGTGTGTGTGTGAGTTATTATTTTACTGTTTTTGATTTTGGCTTGGTTTGTCATGGTCTGTGCAGTTGAACAGAGACTTATCTAGAGGGAGCAGCAGTGCAGCTGAGGAGGACCCACCTCTCCCTCCGCTGAGCCACTGTCCACACCTCAAACTGACAGCGGAGCTCAGGTACCGCTCTCACATCTACATGAAGCTGCTGCCTCAGCAGAGCTGTCTATATTTAGTACAGATTAGGAGGGTCAGTCTGATGTAAACCATGGCAGATTACCAGGACAGGATAACAGCCATTGTGGAAACCAGCTCACACAGTGGACCTACTGTACACAACACCATTCAACTGTGTACTGTATGTTTTATTGTTCAAGCAGATTCACTCTAAATTTAGAAATTAAAAACATTTCCTGAGAGACCATCCACACCGTGCTGCAGTTTTCTAACATCATAGATAACAATGATGAAATAAAAACACAAATACAACAAAACATTCCAAACCTGAATTGAGCATCAACATAAGGAGGAATTAGAGGCTGACCAATACTCTAACTATACGATTTAATGCCATCCCATCAATACATCTGCAACTAATTCCACAATATGATGTCATTTTTTAATTGAACTATAGTGGTGATGTTGTACTGGGCTTCGTTATATTGAGAGGTGTTTCTAATTTTTCATGTTTGGATGTGGGGAAGATAAAACATAAGAAACACAGCACATAACGTTCAACACCACTGCAAACTACAGCCCCAATGACTTAAACGTCTTATTAAAATGGCCTTCGTAAAGGCTGAGCTGAAATACATTACAGGTGTCTAATAAAGTGGCCACTGAGCGTATGTCAGCCATAAAGTATTAAGAAATCACAAGAGAAATAAAGATACAGAGTATGAGAGAGGATTTACAAACATGGTGCCACATCATGACATCATCTGTCAACCAGAGCGCACAAAGCACTTCATCTTCCAACTGGTTTTAGTAATCAGCAGGGTCTCAAACAGTGAAGAACCTCAGGAAGCGCGGTGATGATGCAATGATGAACCAATGTTAACTTGAGTAACCAGAGACAGCTTGGTGCTGCAGCTCTGCGGTGAGGTAACGGGTCAGAGGTTTGAGCCACAGCTCACCTTCAGGAGCTCACCTCTGCAATGTGACTGATCTCTGATTACACACTAATGCATGGGAGGGGGTGTCACATACTGAATACAGCAAAAAACAGCAACTGAGCATGAGCTTTGCTGCACGCAGGCATGTGTGTGTGTGTCACATTACGATGTCCCAGCAGGGATGCTGACAGCAGGACCTTCAGTTTCACAAACTACATGAGACAGGACAAAGATGAATTACAGACTCAACATGGCTGTTTCATGAGCATAACATTTTCTGGAAGAGTCACTTGTGTCTATGTTCAGTAGCATTGGGGATATCCTTTAAAGAAAAAACTGAAACGGGGGAGCACACTTCAGGACCCAGCGTGCTTCTCACTCCACCACTTCAACAATTCAGTCACTCTCACTTAAATCTGATCCGAGCACACACACAGCCCTGTTAAAGCACATTGACCAGAGATGTTGAGGGTTAAACCCTTCATCAATAATGCCATGAGATGTTTTTTTTTAAAATTTAGTCATTATAAAATATTCAGTCATGAATA
This sequence comes from Chaetodon auriga, assembly GCF_051107435.1. NCBI lineage: Eukaryota > Metazoa > Chordata > Actinopteri > Chaetodontiformes > Chaetodontidae > Chaetodon > Chaetodon auriga. The sequence goes on from NC_135086.1 coordinate 23,366,998, forward strand.
CTTTAAATTTTTTCTTGATTTGACGTGAAGTTTTCAGGGTCTTTAAGCGTCTCCTTAAATGACCTCTGGATGTTCGAAAGCTTAGATTGTTGAGCAGAAGGGAATCACCTTCTTCTTGAGATAAAGTCTCACTAATGTTGTTCATGACAGGCTATGGTGTAAATATCTCATTTTACTTCTAATTTGTGCTTTGATGGCAATTTTGAAAATGAAACTTCAAAAAGTTTAATTCTGGGAGTGTTTGGGTGGTAAAGTCACACATTGTTTAGATGAAGCAAGTGAAAACTACTCGTTACTACTGGTCCTAGTGGTGAACATAAGCTATCCCTGAGACAGAGAGGCAGAAAGAAAGAAAGAAAGAGAGGTGAAGGGAGTGTGGGGTGGACGTTGCAGTTGAGAAAGCTGAACTTTTCTGACTGTGGGAATCAATGTTTCCACCACACCCTCTTCTCTCAATGACTTTTTTCCCCTCCCCTTCTTTTCTTCACCCAGTGTCTATCTCTCTGTCTCTCATCTGCAGTCCACGCCTTGACTTGTAGGATTAATAGCCTCATAAATTTCTGATTTTCCCTTTAGACGCCTAAAGACAGAATGATTTAGGAGTAATGGCATCTGTGTGTGTGCGCTTCAGTTCACTTTTGTGTGCTTTTTTCTGAGTAAATGTGTGCCCATGTGAGAACTTGGATGCACACTAGTGTGTGTTGGTATAAAAGCATGCCCGTACATGAATGTGTATGTGATGTGGAAACAAGACCGACTGTACAGCTCAACAGTTAACATGCTATTTGTCCCGAATGTTATTTGCACAGTTAACTACTGCTGTTTGCAGATTGTGGCACAAGTCTGCAAGGCACGCTGCAGACGATATGAACTTCAAGGAGCAAGTGCTTATGAGTGGAAGTGATAAGATAGCTTTAGTGGCACAACGGCAAGGAGGGAAAAAGTTGGCACGCAGCAAACCAGAAGAGTAAAGAAAAGAAACACTCAGACAGTGACATACGGGATGGATGGTGAAACAACCATACTGGACAACTGAGTGTCAGGTTAAGTGACAGGATATAGAGGAGTGAACTGCTATGAATGTGGTGATATTATGTTGGATACCTGCAAACATCAGAAGCACCACTTATACAAAAGACAGTCACTCACTCACTCTGCACACACACACACACACAGTGCACAGAGTGTGATGAAGGCAATGGCCTTTTCATAAAAACAAGGTATTTGACAAGTAATGCACATGTGCCATATGCAAACAGGTAAGTTCATATGGAACAGGTGTGTGAACATGTTGGAAAGTAGATCATCTGTGAGCAGATATACAGAGAAATCTGTCTGTGTATCTATGCTTACACACAGTAGAGCTGTATGTCATTCCAGTGAGCCAACACAGAGCACAGGGAGAGTCTGTCTGAGTCTGACCTACAGGGGACTCAAGGTGTCCCATCAAGGTGTCCCTCAGTACTGAGGAGTCTAGGCCAGAGAGAAGGCCCATGTGTGCTCTGCAGGTGTGGAGGTGTATGGGAGAGTGTGTGTTTTAATAAATTCATTCTCAGTCAAAGTGTTCTCAGTGTGCGTCATTGTTGGCTCAGTGAGCAGGAAAATACACCACTGGAGTCACAGAAACACAGAATGACCCAAAAACAGAATAATCACCTGGATAACATCATCTTTTTTCTGGAGCAAATATGGAAAATGGTGAAGACTGACACAAATAATTCTTTTTACTTTCCCTTCACTCATTCCTAAAATACGCTTGGAGTTTGCTCTTTCTACTTGCACTACTACTTTCACATAAAAGATGCTTATCTTATGTAAAATGTGTATTACATCTTTGATGATGACAGACAAAACAGTCACTCATCTGAATCATCCAAATTCATGATGATGATCATCATCTTTTTGATATCCTCATTTCATACACCCTACAACACAACACAGTGGAAAACTTAAATAAAACAAAATGTGATCATTTGGCAATCCTTTCTGACATATGCTCAACTGAAAACATTACTTACAGTATTTAATGTTTGACCTCATTAGCTTCAAACAAGTTGGGACAGGAGCAACTAAAGACTGGGAAAGATGTGGAATGCTCCAAAAACACCCGTTTGGAACATTCCACAGGTAAACAGGTTCATTGGTAACAGGTGATAGTATCGGGATTGGCTATGAAAGGGGCATCCTGGGAAGACTCAGTCATTCACAAGCAAGGATGAAGAGAGGTTCACCGCTTTGTGAACACGTGATTGGATAAAGGAGATTACTGCATGGACTCAGGAACACTTTGTGAAACTGTTGTTGTCAAACATAGTTCATTTGCAAATGACCGCATCCTGTTTTTCATTACGTTTCACACAGCACTGCAGCTTTTTTTACATCACGGTTGTACATCTGGAAGACTACACTGTCTAAAGAACTTGTCTGCCTGTGTTGTGCATGTGGACGCCTTAACAAAGATTTCTCAGTTTGACGGTCTGAATGTTAATGACCCACAACAAAGGTCAAACATGTTGCATCATCAGCACAATGTCCAGCCATTCATACACACCCACCCCGGGTACAGCGGGTCATACATTTCTGGACTAGAAACAGCCTGGGTAACATACAATCAGGAATGTTTTGGCAGCTACTCTGCCAGAGCGAGGCAGGCATGCAGAGTGATGTCCAGCTGAAACTGTGCTCACAGCACTTATTTTTAAAGTAGTACTGCCGCTCAGTGGTGTTGAGAGAGACTGCAGGCTGCAAGAATTTCTATCCGTTACCCAATTCTCTCATCTTTGTAACAATGCATTGAAGTACCCAAGAAGATTTCCAAACCAAGATGTGATGTTACCTGCACAGGTCTGCCATCCTCCGTCCCAATCATGTTCCTCCACTCCATCAGTGATCGCTGCAGGGCGTCCAATCCCGTCTCCCAGAGCCGGACATACCCACCCATATCCACTGTGACCACACCTCCAGAACCGAGGGGAGCCATTAGCACATCAGACTCGGACACTTTGGATAGCCAGCTGGTGTAAGGTGACACGGTCATTGACCTGCCAGTCACAAACATGTGGGAGAGTGGAGACACAAGCTGTCACTTAGAGAGGTCATCACGACTTTCAATAGATTTGACACTGAAACTTTCCTCGGATGTATGAATTATGCTATCAGTCAAACAATAGTTAGTCATGAAACAGTTTTTCCTGGATCAACACCTCATGTGTGTCTTTCTGATGTTTACCCTGATAGAAAAGTCTCCCCAACTTGGCAAAAATACACAGAGGTTGCCCATTTCAATTTTTTGTGCAAATTATTATATGTCAGCATAAAAGCTGATTTATACACATTTCACACTTTGGTGATACATAAGAATTCAATCACACAGATCATCAGAGTTTAAAATCATAATGTTAGCAAAACATATGGAGACAATTCCTATTTTTCAATGCAATCCTGTCTCTGACCACTAGCTGGCGCTAGAGGACACAAAATGGCGTTCCTGTTATACTGGAACTGTACATGTATTGCAGTGGAGGACACAGTACGAACCAGGTGTGTTGTGCTCACCTTGGAACAGGAATGTATTTGATTTTTTTGGAGTTCAGATCAGTCACCTCCAGGTATGCTGCTGTCATTGGAGGTGTGACATCTGAGTGACCCACAAGAAAACAGGTGTTTACACGCTGAATACGTTCTCTGTTCGAATTCTGTGCTGTGAACAACACTTGCTCTGAGCTCATTTCATCTGAACTCTGACCTTTGGGGTAGACCTCCTTCAGGGGCACCTTGCTGGGTGGAAGGGCCCGGACCACCTGATTGGCTGACAGAAGACTGACGCAATTGTCCCGTTTGGCTGGGCTGGACCGAAGCCCACCTCTAAGGAACATGTGAGCCCCACTCTCACCGCTCTTCATCACTGACAGATCGACAGGCCTCTTAAAGCTGTACACCTCATTAGGAGACTGGACAAGAAAAGAAATACAGAGGAAAACATTGCTATTTACACATCAAGCACACGGTTGTATAGCCTAGCTACGAGCCCATTAATATTCATCAGTTCAGCTCTAGCATCGGCACTGGAGTGCCTCATTCAACAAAGCTCTCATGCTCTTATTCATGCTTTCATTCACGTTCTTCACCCATTTAATTTCTCTCAGGCATACATTAGGCTGACAACAGGGACTTATTGAATGGGTCACCACTCCACTGTATGCTTAACACCATATCTACAGTCTGCCCTGTTATGATTCTTTGAAATGCCTGGGGATACTACAGTATGTAAACAAAGTGAGAGCAAGTAAATTCCACAACAAAGCACACAACAATGTCCCAGCTTCCTGCAGGGCAACAAGGTTTAACACTAAATTAGCTTGCCACACTTCAAGAACTCCTCCTTAAGCTGGAATGGAAAACTTAACATTTTGGTAGCCTTTAATTATAATAACCTTTTAGAAGTTTGAACTTGAACAGCACTGAAAACATGGAATGTAATAGTAGTGAACTGCAAACATCTCGTATTCCTCTCTATAGATAAAGAGGTCTCTTCCCTTTGTACAGAGAAGATACTGCACGAGCGGTCATACCAGAAACCTGAAATGGACATGAAAATTGCACAGAAAAAATGATGTCTAGTGCAGCTTTAATACAAAAATATCCTCAAATATTGTCCCAAATATTACTTCACAATTTCTCTCTTACCACAAGGTCTGGGAAGCCCACAACGACCCGTGCAAAGGAGCCACTGTCGGCCAGTATACGGTTAGGTGAGACAATCTTTTGGTCCAGAGCAGCGCTGAGGTTCTCATTGGGTAGCTGGTCACATGACAACATCTGTGGTACGGACACCTCAGCTGGGATGGCGGGAGTGAAGCAGCCGAACAGGGCATGATGGAACAGAGAAAGAAGCCAGAAAGGAAAAGTCAGGATTATTACATCAATGAGCTCACTGCAGAGACTCATTATAGCTCGTATATTTCTTCTGTAGATCACAATAAAGATCACCGTCCTCAGTTAGGTCTACAGTTATTACAGTGACTCATGACCATGGTGGACTGATTCAGTCTTGATAGTTAAATATTACTCATGACATCATATTTTGTTCTCATTAACTGTGACGTGCAGTGGAATATTGATTGAATCCATTGTGTAGTTCACTTCATATGTTTGGTTTGACTTTGCTACGAGGTCTTGTCAAGGCAGACACATGGCTCCCTGGGGCACCAGTTTATTTCTTTGTGTGTCCGGCTGCCTGCTTTTGTTGAAAGAGTTGACATAATGTCTTTAATAAGAAGTGCTGGGCTGCACATAAAAGCCCAGTTAACCTTTGTAAAGAGCGGTTGAATGTCCGTATCATTCTGTATACCTGCGCTGGCTCCATGGCCTGAGCTTACTGAGTCTTCACTGATGCTGTGGAGCTGACACACTCCAGAGTCTTCAGCTGCCATATGCATGGGCTTAGTCAGCAGGAACTTCCTATTCAGAGGCACGTATAATATTCCATATTATAAATAAATCCTGATTTCACAATCCTCAGAAAGATTTGATGAATCGGTCCCTTACGTACTTGTTGGTGTTGCTCTCCAGCAGTAGCCAGCGATCCTCTGCCACGAGGAAGACAGACTTCAGGTTGATGGGAAGGGAGATGGAGTGAACCCGGCCCTCCAGCACATCCAGCACATCCAGTTGGTTGCTGCACACACCAGCACACAGATCAGCGATTAACACCATCATATGACTGAGAGCGTGCTGTGCTGCTTGACAGTGTTGTGGATCAGGTGGTTCAGATCAGTAGCTTACCCGTCCTCCTTATAGAAGAGGAGCCAGTTTTTGTGGGCAAAGTCACGACACATTTTATGCCCTCCCTGCAAACAACAATCAAAAGACACAACACATTAACTTCAGACACTTCTTTGGAATATTTTATTCAGGAGAAAATTCTGCACTCCTTGAAATGTAATCTGCAGCAACCTCCTGATAAACTAAAACTTCTGGACAGGATAATGCATTCCAGCTCATCACCGGAAACAAAAATGTTAATTATTAACAAGTTGAATGACTAGTGGAGCTGATTCCTGAGCATTCAAGAGCCACAAGCCAAATCAAATCTCTGAACACATTGAGACCTCTGACCTGTTGCTCCTTACTGCTCCACCAAGTCGAGGCTCTGGTGGGGGGCTGCTCACTGTCCGGAGACAACATGAGTCTCCGCACGGCGCCGGTTACCATGTCCAAATGGAGCACTGTGTTACTCTGGCAGAGAGACGAAGGGAAAGACAGGCAGAGAGTGGAGTGAAAACTGTGGAAGAACAAAATGCTAAAATCTGATAATTCCTATAAATTTTCTGTTGATTACTATGTTACTATGCAGGACTCATGCCTGTGGACATTTCTTTATCGTTTGATCTGTCTTGTGCATATGTTTCAGTATGAATCTCTAAAATGAGCACGTTGACACTCGTAATGCAGTTAGTAATTTCAGTTTTATACATAAAGGAAAGGTACAGCCAAATCCTGGAATGGTGCGTATCTCCACTGCCCTGCAATTCACACCAGTTAGACTGTCATTCTAAATTGGACTCAAGTGTGCCACCTCTCAAAACCTTGCACGCTGCATACACTGAATAATTTTGGAATAAGTGTTTGCGCTCCCACCACCAGCAGAGGGTGGTCTTCTCCAGGTAAAGCCCCCTTAATCTGAGCGCGGATGTCCAGTTACAGGCAACTAATGTGAACACCGCACTGCAAGTTCATCCAGTTCAATTTAGATAGACATATTGTCTGTATGTGCATCTTTCTTTGCATGCTTCCTACAGTTATATCAGATAAGGAAAAGGATATCTGTGTGTGTGCTTGTGGTGTGTATTGGATGAACTGTGCAAAAAGGCTTTCATTTGTGATGCACTAAGCTTCATCTTCAATTGAGTTTTATGAGAAGGAGCCACAGGGGAGTTGGCCTCAGCCCTGGCTGCCCTGCTTCACACTAATGGTTTCCTTATGGCCTCCCACTCCTGACACACACTACTGTACTGAAGACTGCAAACACATTTCCTGATTCTAAACATGCGCTGCCTTTAGGGGGAGCATGTACATGTTCGAGCACACTTGTGTGTCCTACATGTGTCTTCTGGCAGGCTGTGGTGTGTCTCTGTGTGGGTTTGTTGTATGTGTAGCTGTGTCTTTGAATTTGTGTTTGCATGTCCTTGAACGTAGCATTATCATGTTTGTGCATGCTCTCTTTTTTTCTACCTTAAGTATTTATTGAGATTTCACAGAGACATAAAGAGCAGCACAACTTGATCAACACAAAAAACAATACAAGCAAACAAAGAAATAACATTCAGATAAAAATAACAATGAAAAGTTGTCTGGAACTGTCAGTATTCATGCAAATATAGTTTAGGCATTCATTTAGTCTGTATCATGTCTCCGAAATGTTTCTTTAGAAATGTATTTTCTTTCACTTCAGTATGTGTAAACAAGTTTTTGTGTGAATGCCAAGTAGGACCTGCATTTGTTTTTGCGTATTTAAGTGTGTGCTGGTTTCCCTGACTTTCCTGGAAGGCCAGTGACCTGTGAATGAACTTTATGTTGTCTGGGCCTCTTCATTTTTAGACAGACGAAACATGATCCATCACAGACGTATTTTTAGAAGTCCTCCTCTTGCCTAATATACACCAGCTGTACAAGTGTTCTGGTTGGAGAAATGGCTTACATGCATTGTTCTTGTCTTACACTCTGCTGTCATAGGCCAGGATCTAATGGGGTTGGAGAGGTTCAACAGCAAACAACCACTGACAGCCAATCATTTAAAGACACTCTGACAGACGTGTGCACAGCTATTTAAATCTGTGAGGAATCTGTGGTTGTCCTCCAAAAAAAGTTTAAATACCAGTGTTGCGTCAGTGTCTTGTTACATGTTAAACTTGTCAGTAAACAAGGACATCAGACTAAAGGACACCGGACTAAAATTCCTCTGTGATCACTCACAGTCAGTGTGTAAGTGTATAATTGTCTTTATATTTACAAATTCTCTATCGCTCCACGTTGTTCTTGCATGGTGTCCACATACCTTACAATTAAAACTGACATTTCCAACACGTATACATACAGTGTTGAAGGCGTCTACATTTTTGTCATTAAGCATATTTCTAATGGGGATATTGAAATGAATTTTTTGACAGATGTCAGTAACCACCCAAGTAATCCACAAACACAAAGAATTCAAAACAAATAAGCCCATAAATTAAGTTATGCGAAATAAAGTGGAATGACACAGACAAGAAGTGTTGAACACACAAACTGAAAATGATTCAATACTTGGTAGAAAAGCCTTTGTTGGTAATGACAGCTTCAAGACGCCTCCTGTGTGAAGAAACTAGCCGCATGCATTGCTCAGGCGTGATTTTGGCCCATTCTTCCACACAAGCTCTCTTCAAATCTTGAATGCTCCTCTGCTATGAACTCTGATCTGCAGTTCTTTCCATAGATTTTCAATCAGATTTAAGTCAGCTGACAGACTGGGCCACTCTAGCAGCTTTATTTTCTTTCTCTGAAACAATTGAGTTTGGCTGTGTGTTTGGGATCACTGTCTTGCTGAAACGTCCACCCTCGCTTAAGCTTCAGCATCCTGGTGGATGGCAGCAGATTATCTTCAAGAATATCTGTGTACATTTCTCCATTCATTCTTCCTTCAACTAAATGAAGTCTGGCAGTACCATGTGCTGTAAAACAACCCCACACCATGATGTTCCCACTTCCAAACCTCACTGTTGGGGTGGTGTTTTTGGAGTGATGTGCAGTGCCAGTTCTCCTCCAAACATGGTGTGTGCTGTGACATCCAGAAAGTTCAATTTTGGTCTCATCTGACCAGACTATATTCTCCCAGGATTTCATCAGCTTGTCCAAATGTTGTGCAGCAAACTTCAAACTGCTCGTTCCAGGTCTTTCTGAAGCTCTCAGCGAGTGGTCCTTGGCTCTTGGACAATTCTTCATGTTATTCTTTTGAGTCCTCTGACAGAAATCTTGTGAGGAGCACCTGGTTGTGGCTTGTTTAAGGTGAAATGATGTTCTTTCCACTTCTGGATAACGGCCCCAACAGTGCTCACTGGAACGTTCGAAGTTTAGAAATTTGCCATCACTGTGTTTTGCAACAATGAGGTTGTGAAGGTCTTGTGAGAGCTCTTTGCTTTTACCCATCATGAGATGTTTCTTGTGAGACACCTTGGTAATGAGAACCCTTTTTATAGGCCATCAGTGAGGACTAAACCAGCTGATATTCATTTGCGCTGATAGGGGGCAGGATTGCATTCTAAATACTGACAGATTTCAGTTGCCTCCTTGGCTTCCCATGCCTTTTTGCACCTCCTGTTCTTCATGTGTTCAATACTTCTTGCATGTGTCATTTTACTTTATTTCACATAACTTCATTTATGGACTTGTTTTGATTTCTTTGTGTTTGTGGATTACCTCCCTGCTGTATGCCCTCATGTCCACTATCACATTCACCTCAACTATAAAGCAGCAACCGTATTCTCTTTTCAGTATCTTTCCTGAGTGATTACTTCATCTCTGGTTCTCCCTACTGCCTTAAAAGTTTTTGACCACGGGGAGCTCTGTAGATCAATGTTTCTGTGCATGTACATATTTATCACATTTATCTGCAGAGGGCTCAGTTAGTGGCCGTAATGTACTGTAAAAGGTTCTCCACTAAAAGATGAGAAGAAGAGGATTGCAAGAAAATAAACAATGCAGATTTCAAGCCAAAGGCTTTGCAACTGATGTTTATTGGGCTATAAGTACTAATTAAGCACAAGTGTTTAAAAGCTGCTAACACATTTGTATGTGCTGTATATAGAGAATTCTCTCAGTGGTGTAAATATTGTCACATACAAGATAAAAATGTGCACAAAGAAATCTAAATGATGCTTTTGGGGTTATTAGAAACCCTCTCCTGGTTTGGAAACTTACTGCTGCTGCAAAGCTGACTCCACCCTGTTGATGATGTCATCGCAAAAACTTACAAGTAGCCTGACCTAATATTAGAATTCATGCCCCCAATAGCTGGAGACCAGCTTTGACTCTCTATGACACGCTCCATGGTGTTAACAAGTTAGCTTGGGGTGCTACTGAGATATCCTAGCACAGAGCTATATCCCCTGACACACCTCCCACACCCCAAGAAGACGATTTTTAAATGGGCAGTAAGTGCAGTTCCTTGATCTTAAAGAATTCACACCATGAGTTTTGGTGAAAAATGTGTGATTTAAAAAAGATGTTTACAATGAAAAGTCTGCAGGGTACCTTTAATATGATCAACATCCTATTGACTGAATCTACTGTGAGACAGCAACATTTTCCCATGGGGGATTAAGAAATAACTGGGTCTTATGGAATCTGCTCAGTGTGATCACACAAACTTGTCTTTGTGTGCATGTGTGTGTCTGAGTGTGTGCCAACCTGCTCCTCGTGCAGCACCACCTGTCCATCCAGAGGACTCCCAAGAGGAGCAACAGTGACAAAGGGCTGCCAAACACCACTGATGGTCCTGGGGAAGACGTCGTAAAGCTCCATGCACTGAATGGACTCCCCGTGCTCCTTCATGGCGTACAGGGACACTGGGTTACACGTGGCCACGTACAGCACATCTTCAGAACAAAAACAGGGGGAATGTGGGAATGTAATTCATTCTGTATTGTAGTATGTCTGTTGATATTCAGCCATTTCAGTAGGTGGATCTCCTGGGTATTATATAAAAGTCACATGCAGTATGAGTGGCTGAATGGAAACATGTTTACGTTTTGCCATTGGCAGCTGATTTCGGTTCACCACTCTGTTTCTAATAGCAACCCCCTACTGACACGTTCCACAGCAGTGACAGATCTGTGACTGTGAACATATTGACAGGCATCTTGTATCGACTCACCAAAAGCCCTTGCTGGACAATTATCTGTGTATGCTCTGTTTCTTACAGCTGTTTTGTGACATTTTCGATATAAACTGTTAGTTTCCATGATTAGTGTAGTGCTGCCCATACTGGCTGTTATACTAACTGTCTCAGGCTGTGAAGTGTTGCAAACAACACATTTTAGATAACTGTTCTTTTACTTTTGGGCTAATTGTAACAGATTTCATTCTTTTTTACTCTTGCTGAGTCTATGTACTGTAAGTGTTTACTAAATGAACTACTGTGTTGTACATGCTACAGAGCACACTACACATCATGGCACTCCTGTAACATTGTCTGACTCACAATGGATCAATGCAGCAGAGGCAGAGATATCATCTTTTTTATACCAAGCATTCTTCTCCCTTGTCAAAATCTGGTGTGTACATGAGCTGCAATGCTGCTCAACAGTTCGGTCAGATTATGGTGTGCTATGCTGTTAGTGGCGAGTGCAGACTTGAGCCTCCAGCCTGCAGTGGAGATGACACTACTTCTACAAGTAGTGTTGGATAACTGTTTCCAGTGAAGGACATCCCTTGTCTTTGGCATGCATTGGAAGTGTGTTTAGCTCCCTGCAAAGCTGTGCACCTTTTCCACCATAGTGAGGGCAGAAGGCTTCTATTTTATCCATACATCTTAGATCATTCCTGTTATATACTTCATCCCCTAAATCCTCTAATATACCCCGAAATGACCACAAAACCTGAAACCAGAGAATGTATTATAGGACAGTGTTGATTGTGTGTGTGTGTGTGTGTGTGTGTGTGAATGTATACCATCTTTAGTGGTGACATCGCAGATGATGTTGACTTCATTCATGGGAATCTGCCAGTGAGCTTTCTCTTCGCTGAAACTCAAAGCCCTGCTTTCCTGTCTGTTGCAGGGGTAACTCTGAACACGTAGAAACACAGGACCCTGAAAACACAGCAGACACTGTTACAGTGCTGCACACATGTTGATGTTTAATGTGTACGATTAAGAGGAGATGAGATCACGCAGTGAATGTGACTCCTCCTTCGTACAGAGCAGCAGCTGTGGTCAGTTTAAATTCGTGTCAGTCACAATGGATCACAAAGCTGGCAACTTCTCACAATGGACAAAAATGATCAAAATTTCCATAGAAATCCCTAAAACCACTGCAATGCAGCATAAGCCACTCCTCAGTGGTGCATCCATATGATTGTATGTTCCAAGCAAGCAGTCATAGTTTTCCAATAATAGAGCAAATACACTGCTTCCAGCAGAGCTTCGACGCCTACAGAAGCATGAACACCTACCAGAGAGGAAGTATTTTTTAGCACAATATAGATTCTAGAAATGTTTTCATACTTTTTATTTGCTGTGAAAACTCACCACAAGAAGCATTAATCAAACCAACCTGATAACAGCCATTTTTAATGGCGTCCTAAACCTATAGCATTCATCTTCACCACATATGGGAGATGTGGGTCAACACACAGATGTACATGCTGCAAGTGAACTCTCAAGATTATGTAGGTGCATTTCCCTTGTGTGTTTACCTTGATGTCTATGGGGTGTGTCTCAGTGGGACAGAGCAGTTTCCGGCGAGCGTTACCACCCTGGTTTATTGTCCAGTACCCTGTCATCTTGACCTCTGGCAGGGGCAACCTGAAGATTAAAGGTCAAATGTTGATAACTGCCAGGTAACGGCTGAAAAACTGTGAACTCCTACGATGAAAAAAATCTATATTAAATTGTGAGGAACGATGCAAATTATTGCCGTGTGGTTTGTGTGTTTGTGTTTTTGATGTTGTTTCTGTGTTCTGATTTTCTATTTCAGAAATACCTGGTTTTTACTGTCACCATTTTGCACCCCCACTTACAGTAAAATTAATTCATGAGGAGGCCCACCACAAAATAATTTCAGATAGGTGTATTCTGTTCTGAGCAGGATTTCAACAACACAAAGGCTTGAATGCGACCCCACTGTCTCTACACAGGGGAAAGTCAAGACACTTGAGACAAATGTCTGTGTGTGTTTGTGAGTCCCTGCTTGTGTTGTTGTGTCTGGCCAGATGTTTACTGTTTACTGTCTTCCAATGAATCACTGGCTGTAGGTGGGCTACAAGATGCAAAAAAAAAATGTAGAAATTCCAAGAAGATAAAAGTGTTGGGGGACAGACAGTCCTCCAACCATAAATATTTCTGTGAATAGAAAAGCAATGCAATACGTAAGAGAAACTTTAGTTTCCATGTCCAAAATTGGAAGTCAAGAGACAAAATATTTGCTTTTATGTAAACAAGATGTTGTGGGATAGAAATTGCTCAAGACGAGCTTTAAAATCACAAAGCACTGACCCCAAAACATACAAAAGAGCCATTGAGCTTAGATGATGTAAGTGTAACCATAATGCAAAAGATCAACTATCCAGTCAGTTCTGCAACTGTTCAAGGAAAATATTTGTTTCTGCCCTGCTCTGTTCTCAAGCTTTTACTTGAGATACTTCTGAAATTGAATTCTGAATTGTATAAGTCAAAATAAAACCACAGGAGACAGAAGAAACAAATATTTTCCTTTATTTAAAAGACAAAGCTGTACATTATGAGACAATGTGGTGAATACTAGAATCTTATCTTTCCCATTGGAAAGGTGAGGTAATGTGAATGATCAGCTCTTAATTTACCACTTTATGAAGCACTGAGGAAACTTCATGGAAGCCTCAAAGTATGATCCAGTCTGAAACCAGTCATATGGCTAAAGACAACATCAGCCCATTTTAAGCATGTCAGGATTTCAGTTTGTGACAGATACTCTGAGAAAACATGTTCTGCTCACCAGCCTTTGGGAAGGTTCGTTTAAGGACAAAAAGTTACAACTGTTATATGAAATAAAGCCACTTCAGAGGGACAATTTTAGAGCCTTTGGAGGGTGAAAAAAGTTATTTGACCTCAATTCCAAAAAAAAGATGGGACCCATTTCCAATTAATGAACTATGTTTACTGGCAACAGTTGTAATTCAGAATAAGCACATATTTACAAAAATCAATGACACTGATGAGGTAAAACAATAAATACATTGTCTTTGTGCTGTTGAGAACATGTCATGGTATGAGAGGATTAGCAAATTATCACACTTGATTTAATTTATGTTTTACAGAGTGACCCAATTTCTTTGGAATCAGGGTCACAGACCTCAGCCTGCTCTAAAAATCTTAGTACAGTTTAGCTCATCCACTTATTATCAAAAGTGAAAACAGTCTGGTTGGACTTTAGCCGAGCTGTGGTTCTCCACTGGTGAAGCTTTGCAATGTCTTCAATTTAGTGAGATTCACAACATAGCCAGGCTGTCAAGTAATGTCCATTTATTATCCATCGGCCTTCTCTAATGCCTTTCTGACTGGTCTCTGGAACTGTGTGACACTGTCTGTGTGTTAGTCAGTCTGTCTGTGCATACATGTGCCTTTAGTGTGTGTGTGTGTGTGTGTGTGTGTGTGTGTGTGTGTGTGTGTGTGTGTCATCCTAGCGTCTTGTGCTCCTGATGCCTTACTCCTTAGCCAGTTTGACAGAGCTGGGCTTGGCTCCAATGGGAATCCCGTGCTTGTGCAGCGCTTCGATCAGAACCTCTCGCATGTCTTTGTTGTATGAGTCAAAATCGAAGACATTTCGCACCACGTTGGCCAAACCCTCCTCAGGGAATTTCTGTTGGGAGGCAAAGTAGAGAAGAAAATGAGGGAGGAAGGGGGGGATGGGTGGGAAAAGGAAGAGAAGAGGAAGCAGGAAGATAGAGAAGAGTGGAAGTAGGAGAGGGTCATTGGAAAAGGGAGGAGAAAGAGAGAGTGTGGACACGGAGAGAAAGGGGGAGAAGCAAAGGTGAAAAGGGTGGAGAAGAAACAAGGAAGGACAGGGAGAGGAATGAAAGGGAGATAAGAAAAAAAGATAAAAAACCAGGGAGGGTGTCAAGTGGGAAGGCCAAAAGGGAAAAAAAGAGAAGATATAGTGAAGACAGGTCCCAGAAAGAAGAAACATTAATGTGATTTATAAGTTCGCAACAAGGGTCAATGCAGGGACACAGTCTGGAATAAGACATGCTATCTGGAAGGTAACTCATCTCTCCACTCTCATCAGAACACCAGTATGATAAATGCAAAGAACAGCTGAAGCTGTTGCTCCCAGCCTTAGCTTTCATGTCTGTGACATCATGGGAGAGATACAAGTTTATAATGCCTCAATACATTTTCTGTGTTGGACAGTAGCTCCAGTGATACTTTGGTAAATATGTCAGAAATGAAAATAATAAAAATAAGAATAAAAACAGAGACAGAGGCTTTGCGTTAAACAGTAAAGAAAAATTAACAAAACAAACAAAATGTAGGGTAATATATGTAGATGACTGTGGGTGAGTCTATAAGCAAGTTGGAAGACAATACATATCACCTAAATGTCACAAAATATACCACATAAAGTTTTCCACACAGGTCTCACTTGGGCAAGTTGGAATTTGTGTGTGAATTAATGTCAGATATCATTCATGCTTTCTACAGATGAAAAGAAATAACAAATTTAAATGCACAGACTCATATCGCCCGTTAGACACACATCAGGAAAGATGTTACCCTAAAATATGATGAGAAGATTATTCAAAAGCAACATTAGAGCATCCAAACCAACTTTTTGGGTGATCCTGCAAAGCATTAAACTGTAGAAATCCTATTCCACTGAAGGACTGAATTGGAAAAGAAACAAAACATTTTTCAAGCATTTTCAGAGAGAGAGAGAAAGAGAAAGAGAGAGACAGATTTTTAGTTCCAGACCATATCATTGTTAGCATTTACTGGTAGGTTAGCTATCTATGGATATATGAAGCTTTTTCAAAGAAAGAGTGAGAATTCAGTGACAGTTTCCATCCATGTGTGTCCAGACTCATATAATATACATAGTGAAGACTTTGAAGGAATTAAATAAAAGGTATTCAGTGGATTTATTGGTGAAATGGGAGCTCTCACTATGCTGACATGTATGATTCCAGTGAATCATTTCCTGTGAGAAACATGCTGTCGTCACTTGGAGACTATTTTTGCAGAGGAGTACAGAGGACTGACAGAGAGCTTCATCGCATGGTGCAACAACAATCACAGCACCTCTACAGAGGTAGCTGAGCCCCCACTGTCTTCACTTCCTAGAAACACTCCTGCCTACATATAACAATGCATTTACACTGTTAGGCCTATAAATTGCTGCACAATCAATGACAGCGTCATCCCTAGTGGTTACAACTAAAACATAGATTCAATGTTAAGAGCACTTGGCTTTAATGATCTGATTCCCAGTTACCACAAAGGTACAATTATGGCCAAACGTGAAATGGTAATTAGGCTCTACACTGGCTATTACCTCAGAAGAAGCAATTTAGACTTCAACGAAGCTATCCTTTAACTGTCCCACTCTTGCACATGTCAATAGTGGTGGTGATTGATGATTGAACAGGGCGGCCAGTGGGGAAAACATTAGGGCTTGTAGTGCAAGCATGGATGGTTATTTCCCACTTCTAAGCCCTGTTCTTCTGGTCTGTTTTCTTCTCTTCTACTCTAGGTTAAATACCATTTCTAAAGATCTAAGACCAGAAGGATTTTTTTAAGAAAGTGTCACTTCAATAAATTAGAATAAATTAACTGTTTCCTATTGGAGTCTGCTTGGTAATTTCATCCAGATTTAACCTCAAGTAAGGGAGCACAAGGATCACATTCAGCATGAAATATTTTGCTTTGATGATGTCAGACTTCCACAGGACATAGATGTGAAACATGACCATATTTACTCATAACTATCTGCTAAGTTGGAAGGATGTTTAGTGGCGCAAATTTTTGGGTTCTGAGCAGTGAGGGAAGTGGAGAAACAAATCATGAAATGGGAGGGTGGAGGTTGAGAAAAACATAGATGAGGGTGGGGGTGCTTGACATTCAAAATTCAAATGGAATGCGGTGATATAGTGTAGCGAATATAATGTGATGCACTATAGATTGTATGTACAGTGGAGGACAAAGTATGAGTCAACACCGAAGTGCCAAAAGCTGCAGTTCCTCGAACGCCCATTTGTGGATGCTCCACAGCGAGTCAGTCCCCATATCAAAATGTCCAACTTTACAGCTCAAACAAACAGCCTGATGCAAATAACGGTTTTGCTCTCTGTAGTTAATTTCCCACTTCATGAAAACTGTAAGGGGGGTGAATCTTTATACAGCTTACTAAACTAGCCAATAGGTTTCAGCAACCAGACTTCATTCAGCCTGCCTCAGTTCCAACCACACTCCTGCCTTTGACACAGACATGTGACATGCCCCCCCACTACAAAAGACTAAAACAAGAAGAACCAAAAGCTTTTCTTCAGTTCGTGCTTTATCTGCACTTTAGTTGAGTCTATTGCCTTGAAAGCTCTTCAAAATCATCACTGGTAAGTCAGCTGGTGGCCCATTCGTCCAGAGATCAACTTGCTGCCACTGTGCACGAACCAAGCTGAATCCTAAACCACACAAGGTCTACAGCGGGCTGAAGACATCCAGCTAACTCAAAAGGAAGAGACCTTCTTTGAGGACTCTGCTTCATTCACCTCAATGCCTTCTTGTTTGATGTTAGGAAAAACTGTCAAAGCTGCCTGCACACCCAAGTGGGTGCATTGTGAAGAGACTATCATCCTGCTGCCTGTTGATAGACAGCCGACTCAAGCTAAGTCACCATGTGGAATCCAAGATGCTCCAAAACACGCAAGAACTCTAGGCGAGATCAGCAAGCCAAGCTGGTAAGTGAGACCGGAGACACCTGAGAATGCCCGAGAGAGCAGAGAAGATGACGTAATTTTATGATTTTGTCGTCCAGGGCAGCCTCCACTCAGCAGAGGTGAAGGCGACGTTGGTAGAGCATCCAAAGGATGAAAGATGTTAGACAGCTCCAAATCAGTAGCATCATCCAGGGAATCATAGAGGAAAAGAGAGCGTCTCTTCTTGCCCTTAATCACTGAGGCCCAAGTGGAACAGCCAAGATATGGGTCGTCTCTATTAGGGTGTTTTACTTTCACTGGTACACTAATTGATAATCTAATAATCTAATCGACGCTTTAGCAAGGCTAGCCAGGAGCAGAGGTCTGTCTGCTACCGGAGAAGGACTGAGATGAGCTGCTCAATGGGGGCTAACTTACCCTTGATCTCCAAGATAAACAAGGAAGTGGCCAGATGTGAGGAGGTGAGAGAGTAAGCAGGGTTTGAACCTCTCTCAATAGCTTTTTTCAGTCGTCACACAAATATTTTTTGTCACTTTTTGCACACACAACCAAGTGCAACACTATGACTGCCGTCCAGGACTGTCTGACAGTACTGGATTATCATGCCTTGCCCTTCTCTGTGATGGCCAGCATCTCTCTGCTGCTTTAATGTGGGCATTCAGACAACCTGCAATTGTGTGGTAATTGTGTTGCAACCTGTGCAACTGCACACTTTTGCATCCCATTGTAGCTCTTTGCAAAATGAGGTTGAGGTCCTCAAACAACTAAGCATTATATGGCCATTCCTGTGTACCAATGTATGTTGAGGAGTGTCCATGTGTGCTTGCTCTTGTTGGTTTGGAATGAGGTGGGAACATGGTCTGCCCTCTCTATCACACAGTTGTGTTGTTGCAACATGCTTGCATTATAAAGTGTCTACTGCTAGGATCTAGTGCTGGATTAAGGTCTCATAGCCTTTAGGAGTTACTGATAAAAATAGTCTGCGACCAAACCTAAGAAAATAACATAGCAAAAGAAGTGTTGTTCTGTTGAAGGATATGTATTGTGTCTTCTTACCTGGAGGTGTTTGACAATGTTTACCACCTCTCGGGTGGAATAGGGGTAGGTGATGGTGCCCTGGTCCGCCATGGACCTCAGCTCTCCAAAGGCAGCCACCAGCTTCTGCAGAGTAGCATCGGGAACATTGGGGCCATACTGTTTAAGCATTGCCAGCTCTGCCTGGGGCTTTGGATTGTCCACAGCATGGCAGCTAAAAATATCACCTGTTTAGAGGACAATAACCCATCAATTAGCTCAATAACAGCTAAATTTCTAACTATGCACTAGTGCTTTGCTGATCCCTGCAAAAACAACAAACAATATAATTGATGCAAAATCTGAAACCAGGCCACACCGATACATAATCCAGTTGCAGAGACTCAGCAGCAGACCTGAAGTTCCAGTCTAAGACGCATCACCAACAGTCAACTACGCAACAGCAGCAGTTTAAACATGCAGATGTAGACCTGATAACATGCAGCATCTACATGCAAGGAATGTAACAGCTGCTGCTGTATTGACTGGTTTAGAGGACTTTGAGTAAGTCTTGAAAGACCCTTAAATTCCAGGCTTTGCACTTCTCAGTCTAACTTCAAAAGAAATCCTACATGGAGCACCCTGATGGCCTGGAGGTCCAAGCTGCTGGCCATGAGTTGCAGTGTCCACAGTTCAAGTCTACCCAGGGACCTTTGTTACATGTCATTCTCCATCCATACCTTCCCCCAATTTCTGCCATGTCTGCTGTTTCCTGCTTTCTAATGCTTCCCATTGCAGGCCCTTGGCCTTGGTCTCCTATGGATGTCTAACAACCAAATTTTGTGGCTTCAGAAAACAGCAGATGATTGTTTTTTTTCCTCTGAAGGGCAGAGAACAATTCAGATTACCTGACGCAAGCCATATCAGTCACACTTTTTGAATTTATCTGAGCACCTTATTTTCATGTACATCAGTTTACCATTAAATAAAAGAGCAGATTACTAGTCCTCTGCTGCAGCTTGTGGGTGAGTGTGCGTGTATGCATGTGTGTTTACCTAGAGCTCCAAAAAAGTCATTGCCCAGGAAAGGAAAACCAGGTCGGTTAGCCAAGACAAGCATCCTGAAGTCTGGGTGCATGACTATGGTGTTGGGCCTCCCCTCAGCTCCGTGTGCATCTTTGGAGGAGACAAAATCATAGTTAGCAAATGAAATGACAAGCAAAAATACACACAAACAGGGACACATATTTTGTGTTTCTGCATCTGTTTCTGCCACTACCCTCTTTCTAATTTGCAATGTTTTGATATGATATGTGTGACTGAGTTTGACACACGCCTACAACTACTTTCATCTTTTAAGAAGAAAGTGAAAGAGGTGAGAAATGCTCAAATCTGATTGATTGCAATAACAAAAATCCTAGAGCCTTTCTTTAGGCACAATTAGTCGACTGGCAAACCCTGACCCTCCCCCTGTACCAGCCTTTTCTAATACTGACTACAAAGTGTTTTTATCAACCTTTGTGGATAAGATCACTGACATAAAGTCTAGAATGTTGCCTTCCTGTACACCTGAGGTTGACTGTCTGGCTCATGTATCTCTATTCAGTGAGTTTAGCTGGAAGAACTCACAGCCACTGTCTCTCAAATGCACCCTTCCTCTCGCCTTCTTGACCTTGTTCCAACCTCTTTTCTGAAGATGTTTGTAGTTCCTTAGGACCATAAATACTCTCCATTGTGTATAGCTCTCTTACATCTGGCTGTGTGTCTGATTATTATTCAGGCACTCTTAAACATGTCAAACCATGACCCATTGCTTTCCAGTAACTGTAGACCTACTGTATATCGAAACCTCCTTTTATTTCCATGGTCTTGGAAAAATTAGTATGTCAACAACTTGTAGGGCTCCTGGACAACAATGAGATCTTTGATAAATTCCAGTCTGATTTTCATTTGAAGCACAAAACTGAAACTGCTCAATTCAAATGATATTTTAATGTGTGCTGATTCTGGGAAATGTTTACTTCTTCTGCTGCATGAACTACGTGCAGCTTTCGACACTTGACCATTCTGTACTACTTAGTAGGCTTCAGCAATGGACAGGTGTAACAAGGTCTCCCCTGGACTGGTTTGCCTCCTATTTCAGACAGTTTTTTGTGGCCATTGATCACTACGTCTCTTCACCTGCTCAGCTGACATGGGGTGTACCTCAGGGTTCAATCCTTGGTCTCACTCTTTGCTCCCTGTACATGCTTCCCCCTGTGTTCTTAATTTGCCGATTTAAGATTACTTCTCGTCACTGTGGATGATACCCAGCTATATTTTTCGTTCAAATCAGATGACCTCAGTAAGCTCTCTACCTTGCAAGATTGCCGAACGATTATCAAGGATTGGATATCAGATATCTTCCTCCAACTTAAACCTGAAAAAACAGAGGTTCCTCATCATAGGCCCTGAGAGCATTTCTGATAAAGTATGGCAGCGTTATGGTCTTTCAGCAGCTGATGTTTTAGCTAAAGTTTTGCAAGATATGATATCTTAAGTGGCACATAAAGCAAGAGGTCAAATATTATTTCTTCCAACAAAGAAACACTGCCAAATTCAAAGATGTATTGTACCTTCGAGATCCCAAAAAAAAAAACAAAAAAAAACCAAAACATGTTTTTGTTTCTTCCCATCTTGATTATTGTAATTTCATTGTTTTCCATGCTGAATCGCTCTTCTGTGTCTTGCCACATTAAATTTCGTTAGTTGGCCAATCTATGTTGGTTTCCAACAGAATTCAGAATTGATTTTAAACCTCCTTTAATCACCTATGAAGGCCTTTTGGCTGTCCTGAAATCTGAAATCAAAGATGACAGAGCTCTTGGAGTCTTTCCCTAGTCTTAAAGAACACAGTCAGTCGATAATTTCAAGACGCTGTTGAAAACTCAACTGTTTGTTTAGCACTTTGTCCTGTAAAGTCTGCTTGTCTTCTGTGTAGTTTTATGTTTTGATTGATTTTTTTCATATTGTTATTCTCTGTTTTAACTTTCTATTTTTTCTTCAATGTTTGCATTTTATACCACCTAACTCGAAAAGTAAAGGATTTGAAAAGGGGCTTTATAAATAAAGTCTACTTTCTCAGTGTTCTGATAGCACTGGGAGCCATGTCAAATTTGTGTTTATGAAGTGTCAAGGTTGTATTTACATTCCTCTGTGAAAAGCAGCCTCTCAGGAATGGCGAAGCTCTCAGCAACTAGTATGATTACGTGGGACTACTTGGAAAATCTACAAGTTTACAGTCCAGCATGACTCCAAATCTACTGGTACCTGTCCATAAAGGCTTTTATCCTAAGCCTCCTTCAGTGGCCTGCATCTTACGTTTTACTCGTGTTTGTCTTCTAGGCGATCCAATCCTCATCTCATCCATTTTATGGTCCTACTTCTATCTGTGCACTGTATCTGGGACATGTCTACTGTCAAGGTGTTAAACCCTGCATGTGCGTGTGAATGTGCATGTGTGTGTACCTGAGACGATTCTGCGTCCATCGGCCAGGATCATCTCCCCGCTCTCCACCAGGGTTTTGAGGATGCATGTGACATTAGTGGGAGCTTTGTCTGCTTCATCAATCACTAAGATGTGACCCAGTTTCACTGCCTTCACCTGTGCGCGCGCGCACACACACACACACACACACACACACACACACACACACACAAACAAAATGTATTGTAAAAAGGTATTGCTGAACCTCTTGTCTGGTGGCTCTTCATTAGCTAAGAGGTAAAGAAGTTAAAGGAGGCTGAGAAAACCAAATACAGGTGGGTAGAGTATGGAAGCTGGGTGGCAGAGACAGAAAAAGACCACAATTCCTTGTTTTCCCTAATGCTATTATGATACAATTGGCTTTCACATATGTCTAACATGTAGGATACTTTTAAGAGTTTTCACATGCAAGTATTGCAAAAGACAAGAACCATAAATATAAAGAAGAAACTTACAATACAATTTGTGTCAAATACATCTGTTTTAAAATGAATGGAGCCGTACGGCGAAAAGTGCAAAATACTGACTAAGTAATGTGCAAATGTTCATAGTATAGCATAAAGAATGCATGTAAAATAATGATCCAAAGATTTGTGTTGATGTCATCCGTCAAGTTAGACATGAAACTTCATGTTAATGTGATGTGCAGAGCACATGGGGCCAAAAATTTTCAAAAGCAAGCACTTTAACATGTAATTGAACCATAAATCTATGAGGCCACAATGTGCTGTCAGCAAAGACCAAATGGCCACGCAGCCAGCTGATTATCTACAGGACCACAACTGATGACTGAAGAGAGAGTCCACACTTTTCTGCATTTCATCCTTTTTTTTGCATGTACTGGGATGTTAAATACAGTGGTTGACAAGGGCAAACGCGCTGCAATGGCCCAAAACATTTCCATTATGAGAAATGTGCTGCAGCGTCAGAAAAGATGCCAATTCAAAAACATCTGAAAATCCAAAAAACAGGAACGCTGGCCAGGTGTCACCACTCAGTGAATGGTTTTAAAATATTTAGTAGATATGTAAGGGAAATGATCCCAGAAAAGTACCCATGAAGGAAGCGTGCGTGTGCCTGCGTGTGTGTGCGTCTTGCTAACTGACCAGAGGTGAATCCTCGTATGTGATGATGCCATTTCGGACTGAGGGCTGCAGGGTCAAAGTCTGGACAGTTGTATCCCTGGTGGGGCAGAAAACAAAGTTAGACACACACACAGACACACACATACACAGTAGTGGCTGATGCCTAAAGTACTTGCATATCTGGTTTCTTTAGCTGGAAACCATTTTATGACCAGATGCAGGCCAGTGAACAAGGGTGTCAGTAACACTGTACTCTGCCTCCCTGGTGGTGTCCAGAATTATCCCTCCCTCTTTCTCTGAACATCTCTCTCTCCAGCCCACCTACCAGCCCTCCCTCTCTCCTTGATATCTCACAGTGTGACCCAGGAGCTGTCCTAGTTTCCTTCCTGGCTGGCTGCATCTCTCTTGCTTTTCTGAGTCACATCTCTGTAGGCTTTCAGTCACAGGCTCCCAAAAGCCACATGCACAGATCTTCCTGCCTCTGCTGGGGTCTAATATTAGCTGCTGCTACAGTAGCTAACCAGGCCACATCCATGTTCAGCTCCACTTTGACTTTCACAAGACTTTGACAAAGTGCACACACACACAAGCCAAGAGGAGAAACTGGTTGTTTCTACATGTGTATGTGCTGCTGAGCTGATGTTTGACCATAGATTCAGTCTCACTGCCCACCACTGAATCTGCCATTGATGTCGGACTGGATTGAATCGTTTTTCTTTTCTCCAGGTTTGCAGAAGTGACAACTTTTATTGGCATCCTGTTTGGTGTCCATCTCCCATCACAGAGTCTTTTGTCTCTGAAACATTGGCTCCTTATTAGTGCCAAGATCAATACAAGGCCAATCTCTGCCTCTGATTGATTAAAGCTATATTCAAGGATGATTTCACAGCACACAACATATTGATCTACAGATGAGCAACCCTGACCTAATTTTCCTGAGGTTTGATTGAGTGAGTGCTTATAGAAGCAGTGAACCCCAGTTAAAAAAGAATTCTTCAAATGGTTCTTCTCTAATACGGGCATGTGACATCCTTGTTCTAGTGAAGGATGACCTAATTGGCGGATGATAAAAATAGTATCTGACAACCTGAGATGGGAAAGAGAAAATTCTGGCTGCTCACATCTCCCTTAAATAGGCTCAGTTCATCTTATTGGAAAATTCCAAGTACTTTAAAGAAGCACGTGTTTTTCACTCCTGAAAAGCATTATAGTTTGCAAATCACAGTAGACCGATAGCCACTCAAGAATCCAACAGCAACAAGATGTAGTCTAAGACACCGCCATGGAATGAGCCTGAGACTCAATTTTTAATGATGAAAAATAATAAAATGTCCCTCAATGGATGATTGATATTGAACCTGTGAGCTGTTCTGCAGCTGGTGACCCACACATGAAAACCTCTACACATGAGAGCATAAGTTAGGCTCACATGAGCTACATGAATGAAACTGCATTGAGAAGAATTGAAAAGAACCTATTGCGCTTTTTTCAAAGATGTTCAGAGACAGATTGAGACAGTGACCCTGAATGGAAAAAGTCAGAGGCTTTCTGGAGAAGCTCAAAACACTGAAGCAGGATTAAAAAGTGTAAGAATATAGACTGACATTTGTTAGTTCTCTTTAAGCGTGTAGGCGCAGAGGAAACGTTCACAAGTTCATGTAAAAAAAAGAACCTTAATTATTTTCTAATCTTACATGTTAACATGATAGTTTAGACTTTTTAGTTCCTCAGCTTCTTAGTGCAAAGTGTTTGTGGAAAGCACTTGAGTCTCCTCACCTGTGGAGCTGCAGGTATTCTCTAGGCCTGTTCAGAAGGTGCAGGAAGCGGTCCACTATTTTATTCTTACCCACGCCCTGTGGACAGATATGAAGACAAAACACTGAGAAACCAGCCCCATTTCATGATATCAATCGTGATGCACCAACTGTGTTTCAGTAACATCGGCTGCAAAGAGAGATGAAGAGGTGTCTATTCCATTTGTAGAGAGACAGCGCTGAGAGGGAGAGCCGAGTGTGTCCCTGAAGTTTTGATGGTGCTATGTTGTGACAGGGGCTGTTTTCTGGGACTCCCACTGGCTTCCCACAGAGCCTGCCTCTCCTGGATGGGTGCTGAGTCTCTCGGCCAGTCTGTCAGACATCCAGTAAGCCGCTCTGACAGCTCCTAATGTCTCAGCTTTGCCCATGCACGGTCATGCGCTCAAATTTGCAAATAGCTTCTCCCACTCAGTCTCTCACATGCGTGTGCACACGCAAACATTAATGCAAAAACACACACAGATAGCCTCCCCTGGGCTGCTGGTACAACACGTCCACTTTCACTCCATCCTCCTCTCTCCTCCTGTTAAAACTGTCCATTAGGACCTGACTAGGGGCACAGAGCGTCCCCAAGGAAGTGCTACATGTTTCCTCATGCCCACAGTGAGCAGTGAGTCAGTGGGGTTGGAGGATGATATCAGGGTGCAGTGTTTCATAACTCTTCTCTCCATGCTCAAACAGGGCTGACATGTGTCGCCTACTACAAAGTGGAATCATGACAGTGACCATGATTGGACCTCTATGGATAAAGGCTCTTGAGGCAAAGGCTCAAAACGGCTTTTTTTTCTGGGGACAGGGGATTTTTTTTAAGTAAAGCAGGAAGTTGAACGTTTGAGACTACTTTCCATCTGTCACTCACCTGGTTGCCCACCAAGAGGAGGTGCTCTCCTAGTAGAAAGTCTTTCAACATGTCTTTCATCACCAACATGTGCTGCAGAGAAAAAACAGACAAACACTCAACTCAAGAAACAGCTCAGAAAGCCCAATTCGTTTCATGGCCGTCAATCGAACCAAGGCGGGCATTGTGGTGACCTGCATATTACATATTAGGAAAAAAGTACTGTTGTCTCTGTTTGAAGGTAGGATGCATGAGTTTGTGCAAAAATGTTTGCTTTGTCCGTTCTCTGCTCCCCTTGTGTTTTAGAACTGTGCTTCTACTCAGAAGACTGAAAACAGGTCAGTCA
The DNA here is from genome assembly GCF_051107435.1 of Chaetodon auriga. NCBI lineage: Eukaryota > Metazoa > Chordata > Actinopteri > Chaetodontiformes > Chaetodontidae > Chaetodon > Chaetodon auriga. Next base: position 23,393,284 of record NC_135086.1, read on the forward strand.
AAGTAGGGCATCCTCCTTGCTCTCATCCGATCACGCCCTCATCCACTATTTTCAGTCAATACAAGCAGGCAGAGGAAAAGGGGCAGAATGAGGACAGAGAGAAAGAGAGGAGCAACAAGATAAATCTGGGTCACGTGGCATCATCAGTATTATCAGAGGACATCAGCGTGTCACCTCCTGAGACGGATCCTCCCTGGGATCAAACGTGAGACACCGGCATCAAGGTTTCACCTGGTGGATGGGCATGTCATTTTATCCCAACCTAACGTGTGCAAAAGTCTATTCAACATCATCAAAACCCAAACCTGCTATTAACTCAACTCAACTGAAATGAGCAGAGCAGGAAGTGACAACTAACAAAACATCAGAAGCAGTACATAAGTAAGTCTAAGTGTACTGGCTGCTGTTGAGAACTGGATTCACATTTCAGTTGCTTGAGTTATTCTAAAAGCACATTGTCAGTGGTGATTGCAGCTACAAGCTAACCGCAACCGTTCGATGAAATCAACAACTGGTGTCTTCCTGCTGTACACACACCAGCATAATGCAGCGCTGATGTAAAGTCAGATTGTTTCCTTATCCAATAAAGTCCATCATAAACAGCAGTAAGAGGTCGGCCACAGTGTACTGGGGCAGATTTTACCAGCAGGCCAGGATTGAGATTAGCATCCCTGAGACTCCAGTGTATCTATGGCCTTGGGAAATATCAGCTAATACCAGAACTAAAAGTCAAATCCTTCCTAATAAAATAATGTCACATACTGCAGCAAAGACAGAGTAACATTAATAACAGCACGGAAAAAGAAGGATGAGACTGAAGGGGGAAAGCTGTCTTTTCATTGGTGTATGACCTCATTTGAATGGACAATACTGCGAATATTGTGCGGTGAAGGACACAAGCTGATCTTTCTCAGTTTGAGAGAAAAAACAAAAACAACGGATTATTATTTATTGTTTCTAATCCAAGTTTTTGCCCTTATGTGATCAAATCTGGGTCATGTCCTGGAAATAAATGGCATTTTTTTCTGGCTCTCTTTTCTAATCACACAAGGATTGGAGAAATGCTGTCTTGCAGTTACAGATTTGGTTTGGGGTGACATGCAAGAAGCATGTCTGGTAGAGAGTTGTGAGCTGTGTGTGTCATTACCTGAGGATTATCATAGAAGAGCACGTCTGGAACCTTAATTTTCTCATTGGGGTTGTAGACAGGAGCAGACACATTGCCAATAGTCAACACACCGTCCTTCACTGTACCTGGAGAAATACAGGAGGCGGTCACTGTGTGTGTGTGTGTGTGTGTGTGTGTGTGTGTGTGTGTGTGTGTGTGTGCGCGTGTGTGTGTGTGACACTGGGGATCTTTAACATAGTCTTTTGCAGTTCATTACTGAGCAACTCCACAGTAACGCAAACTTATTATTAATCGTGCAACTTCAGTGATGGTTACTGCAGGATAAAATACGTAAAACGTGATGTAACCTTAACCATCACTGGCATTATTAAATTTGATTGGTGCTACCAGCTGTCATGCACTGCTCATAAAACTCACAATAAAACAAAAATCACACACACTGAAATGATCTTCTTTTTCCGAGCCTTGACCTCTAATCATAACGATCACATGTACGACCCAGATGAGAGGAGCGGTCTTGATATCCTGAGGCTAAAGCTGTGCCTGTCATTTTTACTTTTAAAGACACAGAAACTATTTTGTTTGAATGGTTTCTTTTGAGGATACTGAAATCCTACTTTCCCTTTCAGATAAATCAGTTGTCTATGCTGTATTTGTTTATAGTCAAAGGTGGACAATTGATACAGAGAGTAAAAAACAGGCAACTGCAGTAAAGAGAAGCGTTTGGCTGACTACAATAACCAGAATTTTTAGTCATAAATGTGCTTGTATGCTTATTGATTTCAACACACACCACACTGAAATCAAATGGAGGAAATGTTCTGACTTGTAACTCAATACAGAATTTATCCTGTAACACTGATGCTGATCCAGTGGCTGGCCTACCATCAAAGCCTGAACCTAAGCCCGGAAAAAGCCCAAAACAGCAGCAAAAGGAATACACACACACAGAACAGTTGAATAAATCTTATCTAGATAGCTGACTGACACTTACAGCTAGTGTCATGAGTGTCATCAGGATATGGCGTGTCCTCTATAGAACAGTTGGCGAGGGTTTTTTCTAGATAGGCACGGGCCAGACTGGGCAGGAACCTGAAATACACATTCACAAGCTCAGTCAATCAAACAGCATTAATGATCACCCTGTTTGTACAGCGCTTAAAAGTGCGTAAAGTACATCACAACCGAGATATGAACTCAAAGGAACGAGGAATACGAGTGCGTGCATGTATTTGTGTGGACCTGGAAAGACAAGCTTTATTGACAGAGCGAGCGATGCTCTCCTCAGGGTACTGAGAGAGACGGCGACAGATCCTCAACAGCTGCCTGGTGGAGAGGGAAGAGGCCAGAGACTGCGCCTGGAGACACACACCATACACGCATAAATTAGATCACACACACGTAAACACACACACGCGCACACACACACACACAGACACTTGCACTTACTGTGGGGTCGTTTGTCTTGCGCAGACTGTGTGTGAGGTGCAGTAGTTGCTCTGCTGCTTCTTGTGGAACATTGTGAGTCTAAAAAGTGAGGAGAAAATAAAGAGAGGTAAACTGATGAAGAGGATGGTATTCAGAGAAGGAGAGAGGAGGACAAAGTTACAGATTCCGTTTCTTAATGCAGAATTGCTTTTTTTCCAGCTGACACAGGCACTCAGTTTCCAGTTTATTCTTAGGTACACCAGCTGCTTTGTGGTGATGTTGAATTGTACCATATTATACAGAGAAGCTATTTAGCCCTCACTGATATAAATGGGGCGGACAAAATAACAGAAACACCTGTCAGTGTAGCGCAATACAATTCAGCACAAATTACAGCCTCCAACATGATCCTACAGCTGAATCACCACCTAATAAACTAGCAACTACGTGTATCTATGCAGTGCATGTGCTTTGCTTTGCAGAGCTTTTAAAGTAACATGCTTTATTGTAACTTCTTATTGGTTGAGCAGTTAAGATACACATCATGTAATGGTAACATTTCCCACAGTGCTCACCCCCCCCCCTTTAAATAACAAGTGAACAACACCACCTGAAGATGAGCAGCGAGGTCAACTTTTAAAAACCCAAACCAACTAAAATTACCACCTTGTTGTTGGTTGTATGATTCTCCCAACCAGTCAAGTTACAGTTTCCATCCATGTGCGTCCAGTCTCATGTAATATACAAAGTGAAGACTTTGAATGAATTCAATAAAAGGTATTTAGTGTATTTATTGGTGAAATGGGAGCTCTGACTATGTTGACATGCATGATTCCAGTGAATCATTTCCAGTGAGGAGGACAGAGGACTGATGGAGAGCTTCATCACATGGTGGAACAACCATCAGCTGAAGCTCAGTATCAGGAAAACCAGTGAGCTTTTGTTGGACTACAACGATTCAAATATGGATGCTGCTGCTGCACAGAAGCTACACATTGTAAAACACGGATGTTTCTCACAGACCTTCAACCCGGCAGCACAGAAGATCTATACAGTGACCAGTTTCAAGGTGGACACCAGTTCAGTATCTGACCAAATGTGAAACATGGTCAAAATCTCTCCCTCTGTTCCTGTGTTGAATAATGGCCATGTTGTGGGGTTCTATCTCACAGTCCTCCTCTGTAACCAAACCAAGACTGACTGACCCAGGGCCGAAGGCAGCCCCTTCCACTAGGCTTAATAATTACACAACATACAATTAACACATTTTTCTACCAGATAAAGTATCTACAGCTTCTTAAACCCAACAATATCTTCAACAAGGATTATTTGCATTTTCATGAACGTTTTCCATTCAACGAAGCAAAATGAATATCAGAAAGAAGAAACAGAATTATGCAGTTCATGTGACCATCAAAGCAAGCAACAACATACTATTTAACAGAGGAAAATGTTACGCCCAAACTCACTGATGGCCTCAATTTAGAAACGGTGAAGGAAAGAGGGATAATGCCGAGGCTTATTAATTTCTCTGGGCAAATGGAAGGGAGAGGGGAAAGTGTGTGTGTGAGAGAGAGAGACAGTGTTATGTGTGTGAGCTGCCCGCGGGCAGTGACCAATCTGCTCCATCACAGGCCAGAAAAAGGTTTTTGTAGAACATCATGATGTCACAGTGAAGGTCACCTTTAACCTTTTGGATTGCCATCACGCCATAGCTATGGCCACAGTGAGGCCACAGTGAGGTCACAGTGACCTTTGACCTTTGCACCACCAAATTCAGTTCATCATTGAGTCCGAGTGGATGTTTTTGCCAGATGTAATGAAATTCTCTGCAGGCGTTCCTGAGATTATCGCGTTGATGAGAGTGGGACGGATGGACGGACAACCTGAGAACATGATGTCTTCAGCTGCTTCAGTTGCTGGTGTGGACGCATTAAAACGCTGCTCGGAAGCTTCACCGCATTCAGCACCACAACTAACTTAACGGAAAGTCTGTTTGTGCTGAGCGTCAACAGGCCCGAGGCCGCAGTGAACGGCCAAACAAGGTCGTCTTTCACTTTGTGTGAAAGTGTGTGTGTGAGGCCTGCACGTTGTTTAACATCACACCTTCCAGTATCACTGCCAAGTCACAGTTTATTTGGAGAAACAGTTGCCGAGCTCTATCATCGCATCCTCTCATTTTTCTTACTCTCAATGAGCGCTGGGAATACATACCAAATGAACCTGTTTCTCATGTCACAGCCCCACACTGTTAAACTCCGTATAGATGCTGGCAAGAGTCCCTTCCCTCGTCTCTGAGTATCAGTCACACTTCAAAGGCAGTGCGGGGCAGAGCAGTGTCTCACGTTTAAAGCTTTCATGTCTCTCTAATTTACAACCGTTCAAAAAGCTCTCAGGCAAGAAATAAAGATGGTAAAATCAATAGCAGGGAAGCAAATAACAGGTGATGGTAAGACCACCGACACAGTGAACACTTATTTATTAGAAACTGTAGCTAGCTAGCTGAATTTCTGTATTCGTGCCTCCTGTAAAATGTAACCTTGTTCAAATTCCTTTGTTTAAATGAGTCAAAGCCAACATAACACTTCCACACTGTTGTCCAGGCCTGTGTGTTCCTGGAGAGAGTCCTTAGTTCTTATATTGCCAATGTAAAATAGCAAGTTGTTGTAAAAAGGTTGTAAAAAGCACAATTTCAGTGTATTTAGTTTTGATCTGATCAGCTCATCAGAATAATGACTGCACTAAAATCATCCTGGATTGTTCACAAATGTTTTAACTGAACACAAAACAGTAACCACTGCAAGAAAACCATTCTTCAGGAGGTATGGAGGTGCATGTTCGTGTGTCTCACCAGTCCCTGTATGAGGCCCATCTCCTCGGCTTTGGCCAGGGGGCTGACTGTGTGGTAGAGGAACATAGTGAGCAGCTCTGGGCTCAACCACTGCTGACCTCTACTGCTGCTGCTGCTTGTACTGGCAGCCACAACAGGGGGCTCTGCCAGGGCCAGCACCCTGAAGGACGGATGGATGGGGAGGATTGACCTGAAAACACACACACGATGGATGACGCTTACACACTAGGAGTGGAAGATACATACAACGGAACATCTGTTCAGCCATGTTTAGGAAGATGTAGAGTGCAGGTGCATGGAGCGTTTGTCGCGGATGTGTGTGTGTGTGTGAGTGTGTCTGTGTGTGTGCATGTCCCACACAATCTGTGTCAGGGACAAAAGCATGACTTTTGACAGCTGGCTACGGAGTCCTCTGATTCAACAGGACAGCACAGTCCATTTCTATCACCCCACAAAGACACCCACACTGCAACAGGATATATTTAGTCTAACGTGGGTGGACGCAGGCGCTAAATCATCATTGTCTTCACCATTATTGACACGTTTTCCCTTTCCTTTAGTGTGTTGTATAGCTTTTTTGTGCATGCAAGACACCTACAAACTCTCCCACAGAAAACACTGCTCCTGATCTGACTGAAATTCTTTGTCAGTAGCCTTTTCTTCTGTTACTTCTCTATGTCACTATGTAACACACCACTATTTCCAGCTTGGTGACCATTCGCCGCCTAAGAGACCATCCCACCCGCCTTACTTTCTGCCGTTGCTATGCAAAGATGTGGAAGGTAACCTGACGAGCAAAGCAACCAATTTCTTTGATGTTGGCTGTAAGAACCAACACAAGTCTTCATCTCCTGCCACCCTCTGAGGACAGATGCAGTGGATTAAATAACTGTATTTCTGATGGAAATGTGAAGTCCACAAGGACTGGAAAACTCTTGTGTGTGCTCACTATTTTACTTTGGACTGCTCTGAGGGCCAGTGCAAAGCGAAGAGCCACGCACAGGACCTGCTCTGTGGAGCATTAGCATGTGTGGGAAGAAAGGTTTTCAATAGGAACCACTGTCACACGCAGAGTGATCAGAATCTCAGCAGGAACGGCACGATGCATCTGGGCGGAACGAGTCCCGTGCAGACCTCTAACCCATATATCCTGGTGGACACACACACGCATTTTGTCTGAGCCACAGGAGTGGAGGAAGAGGAAGTGGGTTTATTTCAGCCTGGACGCCCCACCACAAACATCCTTCCTGCCAGGCTAGCTGGGATTTTGAGACATACACACGCAAATGTGCATGTACACACACACACACACATACACATACTTCATGAGTCAAACACAGGGGAACAGCTAAGGCCAAGACCAACAACTGCCATTCACATACAATAAATTAACACCAAGCTTTAAAACAAAATGTCAAGAGTTGTCTCATAGCTTTAGAAAGCCCTGTGCAGTGTTTTGGTGCCTAATAAGCCTTCAAACTCTGGAATCTGTTCCTGAAACTGGCCTTCCTAAGCCACATTTCATATTTTCTTCACACCACTGCAGACCCAAGCAGTCTTTTAACTTTGGGCTATTTTCTGTCTGAACACCTGGCAGGACTCCCTCCCTAACAGGAGGCTCACAGTAACTTCGATGATATGAAACACCAATCCAGAGGGGAGACATGAGATTCAACACAAACACACAGCATGCGTCACTCTCCTCTTCGTTTATGTGACTGTTTTCATTTGTAATGAAGGTTTGAACTAAAATACGCCAGACCTTTCCCCACACATAAGCCTCTATGTGCCGACCTGTGTGTGTGTGTGTGTGTATACCTCTCTTGCAGTTGCTGGTCACTGAAGTCTAGCTGTTCCTTCAGTGTCTGGTATCTGTCCCACCTCAGCAGCCTGGTCCCATCATACAGATCTAACTCTCTGTCATGAAGTAACCTGGGACACAAAACACAGTGGAATGAGCTGAGTCGTAGTGTGTGTGTGTGTGTGTGTGTGTGTGTGTGTTTGTCTCTATTGGCCATTTACAGCGTCAGCTCCCAGCAGAGCAGTGGTGGAGAGCTACGAGAAGACAATACAGAATACAGAAGATATACAAATGATGATATCCACAGAGCATTCCTGTTAATCAAGGAGAGCGTAGATTTTTAGCAAACTGAAGTACCTAGAGAGCACAGTCAGGGTTCCCAGGTTGACCCTGTGGATACCGTCCAGAAGCAGCAGCTTGCCCTCAATGGCAGCAGTGACCAGTGGAGACGGCCTCCATGCTGTGTCTCCATTAGGGAGAGTGTACCTCTGCTGGAGAAGGTCCCTGGCTGTCATGTCCTGGAAGTGAAGTGGTGTATAATAAGAGATTAAGAGCAACACAGGAAGTGATTCAGTGTGCTAGTTTTTTTTTTTTTACCACACAGTAGAACTGGATAAAGTGAGCTGGAATTTTCTTGGAACCATCCCATAGATTTGCATGTTTTCTCCACTGATCTGGCCCTGCTGGGAAATTTGATAGATCTCCTTTCCAGGTAACAGCTAATCGCCCATTTCCGTTCTGGGGAAACGCGTGTGGAGCAAGACTGTCATCTTCACTATCTAACTTATGTAACTGCTGTGTAAGTTCATGCTAAATCAGCTAGCACAAGGTTCAGTTCACAGTCCCAAAAAATGAACTATTTCACGTTGATTTCTTCCTTTTCTCCCCAACATGAGCTGCAAAGCCAGCAGATCTCCTAAAGCGTAGTCTAAGTACTGAACTTAAGTACAAATTCAATTTGCACTTGAGCATTTCCATTTTATAAAACTTTTTACTTCTACACCACTTCATCTGAGAAGCAAATATTTTTTACTTTTTACTCCACTACATTTGTCTGACAGCTCTAGTTACTAGTTACTTTTCAGATTTAAGTTTTTCATATCCCTCCTGGCCAGTGAAAATCATGCATCGCCAACTTTTCAGATAAACTGAAAGATCAAGTGTTCCTTTATGGATTGGGACAATTCTCCGACTTCTTGAGCTAAATAAACTATTTAAAAACCCTCTTGGATTAACTGGAAAATGGATCATCACAAAGCTGAAAACAGGTCTGGTCTGAGCTCATAACTACCCAGCAGTACATAAAGTAGTTAGAATTGGCTCAATCTTAAACATCCAGAGTAGTAAAATGCAGCACACACATTGATGCAGGAGAAACCGTGCTGAGGTGATTTACAGCAAATTTAAACAAGACAAAATGAGTCAGGCTACATGGACTTCCAGATGTGCGCTGCTGTGACTGTGTGCACCTGCAATGTACATCAATGTAAGATTCTGTATGATAGTGGGGAGATGCAAATATTCCTACCTGTCTGCCTCCTTATTCCTTGAAAAATATCTGCATCATACTGGGTGTGTAACACGTTCTGCGTATGATAATATGATATACTTCCCCTCCAGCCCCCTGAGGTCAGTTACTTAAACTTAAAATAAGTCAAATGATCACTGTATATCATCACTTACTGTATGGACCCTGCTCTCTGCCTGTACTTTCTTATTTTGTGTTCAGGACATTCCTGGGCGTCAACTTTTGTGAAGTGGGTGTGTAGCCCCCTGCCAATAACAGCACTCAGGGTCAAGCAACCAGGTGCCGGATCATAGGCACGCATCAAGCACGCACTTCTGGTGTTGATGGGCCGGGGAGGAGGGACAAGTTCTGAATCCTATGCATTCCGCCTTTACATTTTTGAGGAATATTGTTCATTTTTGATTACAAAAGAGGGATATGGTTTTGTTAATATAAGATTTTTTTTCCATTAAAGGACACATACCAACAAATAATATATTTATATTCCATGCTAGCTTTATATGGCACTTTGTTTTCCAAAAATGGGATTTTCAGAGCCGATAAGATGAATTGCGCGGCAAAGGATTCCACAACTCCCACAGCACAAGTCACTCCTGACCTCAGCCCGCTAAAAATAGCTGAAACATGTTGCATTAATACATACGGCTTCATTACACCCGTTTCCTGCATAATCACCACCAGGCTGACTAGATTCCACAGAATTACGCACACACGCACAAACACACACGTACGTTGTTTTGACTTACATTCATTTCCTGAACGTTCCTACAATAACCACGACTTGCCTAACCCTGTCCCTTACTCGAGTAACAGAGCTCATCCAAACTCAAGAGATCTAACTTAGATTGTGGCTATTGCAACATATTTCATCATTATTTTTAATTGTCTGGAAGCAATTAACCAAGTAATTAACTGATTATGTAATAAGTGGGGCAGAGAATCATGTGAATAAAGCCATGACTTTTGCTACATATGCTTGTGTTTAAAAAGTGTGACGCAAGTGAAGAAAATCCTGGTAAGAGCATGTTCTTGAAATGCTTGAAACTTCTCCTTCCCTACTCTGTGCAATTTGCTTCCCCCTCCTCAATAAAAACCTCCTTAATGTCAAAAACTGTGCGAGTCTCTGACAGCGATATGCTTTCCCTGACAGGATAGACGAATGTCCAACAAACAAGTGACACAGCTATAACTCTTGATGGCTGCACATAAATATAAAACAAATCCTGAAAGTGTGAACTGTTCACATAACGATAAAAAAGGATGAAAAGAAATCCTGAAATATTAATTGGAACGTGGGTGACGGTTGACAGTTGGTCAAAGACATCATTGTCTAATTATTTAGGGGCTTTGACATAAAAAGTTAATGTTGTATTTGGTGATTAAACACCATTTCAACACATGTTCTGTAGTGTTTGCACAGATAATGCATGCAGATTGCTCCACATGTAAAACAAAAAAAAACAAAAAAAACAAAAACTAGTGGAATCTGTCAAAGACACGTTTTTCTTTACCTGGTAGAGCATGACTGGCTCTATGCTGTAACCCAGCATCTCAGCAAACTCTCTGGCAATCACTGACTTGCCACAACCCTAGAAAATACAAAAATATTCTCATTAAGACCAAAGACTCACCGTGTGTGCTGTAAGTGTGTATACTGTACATTAGGGGTTATTTACCTTGGCTCCTATGAGACATATGTCCTTAGCCATGTGTGACTGCATCATCTCAGCAATCAGCTGGGAGTGGCTTGGTGTACTGATGAAGGTCGAGCTACTGCTGGGTGGACGCAGCTCCTTGCTGCCTGCTGGAACCTTACATTTGATGGAGACAAGACGCAGCCATGAAAGAGCAACCAAGCTTCATCATTCTCTAAAGGTTGTGGAAGAACATTCCTTTAAAGAAATCCTGATTCACAGATGCACTGGCGTCGCTGACACACAGCTGGGAATAAAATATACTGTATGCTCCAAAAACATGGTGTTATCAAACAATCCATACAGCACTGCACATCAGAAGCCAGAACCGTACTCCCACATAAAGAAAATACAACTTCAAAGAGTTAATAAAAGTGATATCATTTCTTTGGCTGGAAGCTCAGCACCAGTCGTCTTAGAAGTCTGAAATAGTTCTCTTCTCCAAACCCCACACTGTGACTCATTCACAACCACTGTTAGCTTTTCATCCAAGAAGAGTTAAGGACTGATAAACATGTTCCCTTCAAAGACTCCACAGAGGGTCTGTCTGTCTGTCTGTCTGTCTGTCTGTCTGTGTGGGCATATGTGTGTGTGTGTGTGTGTGTGTGTGTGTGTGTGTGTGTGTGTGTGTGTGTGTGTGTGGTCTACCATGGGACAATGGTCATCTCTGCAAAATGTATGACTCACTGACTGATGCAAACATGTTTTTAGATGAAGAATAAGAAGTCCCACTCATAGAGCCACATTATCTTGATTGCCTGATTATAAGCATACACACACACACACACGCACACACACGCACGTACTGCACGATGCAACGTGCATGTAAACAATGCAGAATTTAAAATCAAAGAAAACTACATAGGGCATCTTTAACAGTGACCTGCAGCAGGACTAGTGCTTTATGTCCTTGGAGCCTCAATCAATGATCAGAATAAATCACCCCATCGCCCAACACAGCCCTTGTATTTCAGTGTAAATGGTCTGCATGGTTGGTTTAAGGCTTGCAGTGCGACTGGTACCTGAAAGGTGACGTCCTTGTCTACAGCACGTAATGTGACATCTGCATGGCCCTCGAGATCCTTTGCCATGGACACGTTCACAATGGCGCTGGGAGCTGGCTGACGACGACTGTCCAAAAGTTCAAATCTCTACAAAAGAGTGCCACAGAATGTGTGCAGGCCAAAATGAATAACTTTGAATGATGCATCTTATGTTCAGACTATAACAACATACAGATGACAGGACCATTCTGACTGAGGGTTCACATCCTGACTTACACTGAGCACACCCTCCACGGCCCTACACCCATCCTTGCCCAGGATGCTCGGGTAGGGATAAAGTCTCTGGACTAGCTGCTGGGAGGACAGCATGGGGAAGGTGTTCTGCAAACAACACAGAATATACAGTCATCTTTTCTTTCTCACTCTCTTGGGAACAGTAAGGAAAATTTAGGGTGCCTGAATTCTCACCAACACGTGGACGGCAGGAAGCAGGCTGTCCACAGGGAAGTCAGGAAGGCCAAGGTTGGATGATTCCTGCGAGCACAGCGTAGTGCCCAGTGACAGCAGCTGGGACACTCTGACATACAGGATACAACAGAATATTGCAAGTGAAGAACTACGGAGACTTCGACAACTGCAAAAGCTATTTGAAAAGGTCAAAGCTTTGGTAAGTGTTTACTTTTAAGTTACCTTTCTGCAGCAATGTTTGGTCCTGCTGTGTACAGCAGCTCCAACTGGTCCTGAAAAGACACTGAGATGAGAACGGCGACAGGGCTGGACATTTCGAACCTGTGCAACTGAATTGAAACATTCCAGCAGTGGGACATTTGGATTGTCGATAATCCATTAATTCCTGGACTAACCTTGAACGGCAGGTAATAGATGTCTCTGGCCTGGAAGCGAGAGCGGAGAGGAGGATCCAACGGGTTGCCCTTGTACTTGGGGACAGGAAGACCGAGAGCAATGACACGAAAGTCCTCGCTGACACGGACAATCTTCCAGCTGTCGAGCTCCTCTTTGGTGTGCTCCTGCAATGCACCAAGGTATAAAAACACTCCTGTCCTTTTCTACAGCCTAGAACTTAGCAAATTCCTTCATTTTACACATTTTATATTAAATGTAACCATTTATGCAAAATGCTCCAGGAGCGCAGCCACATGTAACGTGTACAGACTCTGAATGTCACATGTCACACTGTATTTATGGTAAGAGCCTTTTTTTTTTAAACGCGACAGGAGCACAGTAGGAGTAGTGTGAAAAGTCACTGCTTAAGTGTGAAGATTCAGATAGATATGGCCTCATAAACAACAGCCATGATCGTGGAAAATAATCATTTTCTTAAATGCAAACCATGGTTACTGGATAACACCCAGATACAAAGTCCGTCACCCTTAGCCGTCGTCTTCTTCAAATGAATTAGCATTATGTTTAATTATCAACCAGGAGAGAGAAACCTTTAAATCATAAAGACCTTCAAAGCTCCAGAGGTGTTTGATTCATGCAGGCTAGTGTGCTGCTCTGACCTGCAGCAGCTTGTCGTAACGCTCAGCTGACATCAGGAAGCGTCCGTCCTCCAGCTGCATCTCTCTGTTCTCCAGCAGGTTGTTGAGGACAGGCAGAACATTTCTCTCCGCCTTCTCGAGCCCCTCCAGGACCAGGACTCGACCTTGTGTTGCTGCCCTTACAGCACACTGTGGGCAAAACACATAAGTCAAGTAGTCAGGACTACTCAGTGAATTCAATCAATACTGCAGAAACAATTAGAGATGCGGGGGAAGACGTTGGCATCAGGAAATGGCTAAAACCACTGCAATCAGTTCAACCTCAGGTCAAATCTGCTGCTGCATTGTCCCGCGCGACTTCTGACCCCGTGCAAATGTTAGCAGCGCTAAAAGCATTTATACAAAGAGAAATCTGACTGTGCATCAGCTCTTACTGCCCATGATCTAATGACAATATGAGCTTGCCATAAAGCCTTTCCTGAGGATGTCCTCAGTTTATTGTGTTCGAACGTTCAGCAAACTACTCCACACCAAGCTTCAAAACAGTCTCAACTGTTTTTGGAAGGCCTATTTTCTACCACCAACTGTGGGATTTAAAAAAAACTTCGTTCTACTCAGTTTAGTTTACACAGCATGTGTGTATGTGTGTGTGTGTGTGTGTGTGTGTAAACGCACATTTCTGCATCAAAAAGCACGCGTGACGTCAAAAGGCAGGAAACTTTAGCTGTCTGGGTGGACCGCAGAGCAAGTGGCCATATAATTAGGTTAACATGTAAATACGTGGCAGGTTGTGTGGGAAGCAGAGCCATAAAACTATAGTGAGAACCAGATGCTCTATATTTAACTCCTGATCCATTTTCAGCACAAACACTGTAATCAGATAATTGTTAGAAATGTAAGTGACGCAGGATGGTGAGACACGGGGAAGCACAGAAAGGCCTTGTTTTTAAGTGTCCACCACATACTCCCCCCCCCCCGACCCTCCTTTGATTAGATTTGTCTACATTCGATTACTTATTTTTGATCATCATTAATATGTACACATATTTTTGATTGTTTGAATGTTTTCTTTTGTTTTTTTTTACATTTCTGCTCACTTGCTAGATTAGACCAACATACTGGCCAGAAAATGCATCCAGCGAATCCATTTTTGAAAAAGAACTGGCCACAGAGGCTAATCATCAGCTGGCTATATACTGATTTCAGTTCACATTCAGCTTTAGTGGAGGTGGCAAGCTTTTCATTACTGTAACAGAGTCATATGTTCGGTGTGGGTTTGAGGTAAGCTGCCTTACATAAGAGCCTGGTAACTGGAGAGAGGTGACTGGAGATGTCAAAAATACAACAAGCATGTGACTGCATCCATGTGACTCCTTCATATGTACTTGGGGGGGGGGGGGGGGGGGGACTGAAAGGGGAAAGGGAAAAAAACTAGAGAACTAGAAAGACCAAAACTGGAAGGAAGGGAGGGGAGGAAGAGTAAGCACAGGGACTGACACGTTAAGTCTGAATATAGGGCTCCAAATCAGCACAGAGCCCTGAGGAATACTTGGATGTTCTAGTTAGCACACAAACACACACCTCCTACAATACCAAACTTGCTAATTTGCACCCACACAACTTCAATCCCTCACACAAAATACTTTAAATGTCAGACGCTGTAATGTGTTCGCATGCTCGCTGCTCGCACCCACAGGAACGTATTAACACATACAAAAAGCATCTTCTCCAAGTTTTATCCAGTACGGCGACTAATAAACCTGCACATGCCAGCTCACGCAGACACACGCTTCATCAGATGGCACAAATGTGCATGAGATTCGAGGAGACCAGAAATAAGCTTTTCACACCTATTAGCATCATTAACAACGCTGTATCTATTCAAGTCAGGTCAAGTTTATTTATATCGCCCAATATCACAAATTCGCCTCAGGGGGCTTTACAATCTGTGCAGCAAGCGACACCCTCTGTCCTCAGACCCTCACATATTCATGAGCTGTTTCCATGGAAACAATGGACACCAGTTTTCATTTTGATGAGAAAGAGAGACAAATTAGCCTCTGGGAGTTGAAGGGGTTGGTTGGTTCTCCTTGTTGTAGGAACAAAGTGCATCAAGCAGCTTGGTAGATACAAAACTGTGACAGACAGACAGACAGGAAACAATGAATCACTCACAGACAGCTTCCAAGACTCTGGACCAGGACACTGCCATGATTCTTTGGCAAAAGTGTTAAAGTCCAGTTCACCTTCTTTTTCAGTGTTTGGAACCAAGCCTATGTGACTGTCAACATGCGTCCACTCTTTGGCTCCATACTCCTAACGTACTAAAGCAGAACAGCAGAATCAACTGTAGAAACTGTAAAATATGTCGCTCTAATTTGCTTGTGAGAGTACGCTTGGTGGTGTCAGTGCATGGAAAACACAGCTGACTTCTTATATCAAACTAGAAGAATCTGCTGAAGCTAAATGGAGCTGCCCCATCAGCAGGGTGACGGGACTAGAAGAAGAAGAAGAATCGGGGGGAGACATTCCCCTTTATTTGTCACACACACATGCGGGCACGACGGCACACGGCACACGAGGTGAAATTTAACTTCCGCCTTTAACCCATCCTGGTCGTCCTTCCTCCGTGGCAGACCAGGAGCGGTGGGCAGCCAGACCGGCGCCCGGGGACCCATCTTCGGTGTCACCATTGGTCAGGTGGTGATCTTCTTGCATGTTTTTAGTGGGGGTGAACACGGGGAGAACATGCAAACTCCACTCGAGCAGCAGGCACCAAAGGCATGGTGGAGGACACACCCGCAGCGAGATTCGAACCCAGGACCTTCTTGCTGTGAGGCGACAGTGTTGCCACTGTGCCACCGTGCCACCAATGCTTAACCTGCACTGGCACATACTGTAGACAGGTCCCCTTAGCTTGTATTCAATTAGAAAAGCACTCAGAAGCAGCAATGGCTGAGGTGAAGTGCAGGGAGCGAGCAGGTTCATGTGGTGCAGATACGTGTTTGTCAGTGAGCAGAGAATACTTCCTTCTCAAGCACCATGAGAAATCTTTGCAGATACACACGACACATACACACTCATAGAAGAGCTCTTACTCAGAGTGAGTGAACTCCCTCCACCTTCAGTCTAATTATAAGAAACTCAAACTAATTAGCCGTGAGTTTTCCTCTTCCAAGTTTGTGAGTGAAGTCCAAAGAGTAAATGTGGTGAGAATAAAACATGAAAAACTTCCCCCTGTTTCCATGGAGTTTAGATTGAAACTGTTATGCAACTTATTTGTTTTTTACACTGGTGAAGCCATGTGCTAATTAGTTGTGGATAATGACGTGACGGAGTTAATGATCACAGCTTCTCATCGTTTGTCACTGCCGGCTCCTTGAAGCCCAGTGACCGGCTGCGATGACCTGGCTGACGGATGTGGATGAAGATCAGAAAGTTCTCCTCAGAGAAAGCAGCCCGGATAACGAGGAACTGCTGGTTTCCATGGTTACTTGACTTAGAAAATCATGTGTGGGGGTTTCTGTTTGCATGTAGCTTGATCGATCAGAAAGCGGCATGGAAAGGAAGAGAGGGCGACACTGCTGACTTCATGTGGCTGGAGCCCAGTGCTTCCTGTGTGAGAGGAGCTGAGATCAGACACGCTCTGTGTCCTGATTACTCTTTTCTGTATTGGCCACATCAGCTCTCCACAGAGCCAGAAAGACATTTAACCAGAACTTGACTCTGGTGACTCCAAAATTGTCTTTTAATCATTTAATTTAAAGGATTTAGAAAAATGAGAGGATGTTTGTACTGACTTGTGGAAACCTACTGTCTCGTCTAACATTAGAAATTTCTTTCAGTAAAGCTGGACATGAGCTGTGAATCTGCTGTGCGTTCATGTGTTGTGGACACACAGCAGGTCTGAATGGGATTTATTCTTGTTTCGTCCTGTTTTTGTCATGCATGTGCAGTGTCGCTCACATTCATTTGGCTCTACCTGCAGTCCACACGTTCATTATACCGTACTGCAAATCCTTCCTTGAGAAGATGAGATGAGTTTGTTTTTGAATCTTTGCTTCTAGATGTCTGCAGCCTCCAATGTAGGAAACAAATGGGTAGAATTGACATGGTGATAGAGGCTATCCCAGCATGCACTGAGAGGGAGGGCATATGCTGGAGAGGTCTATCACCAGGTTAACACAGACAGACAGACATGCACATTCCCACTCAAAGAAGGTATAATGAGTGCACATAACAATCACATTACTGTGTCAAAAAGTGAATGGCTGATGAGGCAAACAGCATGTTTTATGTGGACAGGCACAAACTGGGGTTCATTTCAAACCCTGCTTGTTTGACAGTGCACGAATGCAAAGACAAACTCTGAGCACAGAGTGGATTTACTTGGTCTATGTAGAAGGCTGTCCCTGAGCGGATCTCTCTCCTCTGTTTCAGGTCTGTTTCTGTGGTGTCCCTGGACAGAGACACATACTCCACTTCCCGTTTGGTCAGCTCCTGGTCAACAGCAAGGCAAAATCATAAAAATATGAGAGAATTCTGCAAATAAACGCCATGAACGGAAACAATAAAAAGAGATGTCAAAGGTCCAGTTAAGAGAAGAGTTCAAATCCAAAATAAGAGGGAGACACTGTCCAAATAATTTCAAATCTACATTTCAAGAAGGAACTGGAAATTTCAGCAAAAGAGACAACTGGAATATAACATATACAATGTGACAGAAGTTTAGGTGGAATTTAGCTTCATGCCAATTTTTTAATTTCTCAACATTTCAAGAAATTCACATATAGGGTGCATGTGCATGTGTGTGCGTGTGTGTGTGCGCGTGTGTGTACTCACAAGATACTGCATAGCTATGGATCGTCTCAGGGGTCCTGGGGGACCAATAAGAAACACATCCTGACCCAAAAGGTCTTTCTGCATAATCCATCGCAGGTGCTGAGCGACTGTCTGAGGTAGAGAGTCTGAAACTGGTGAATCCAAACAAAATACAGTTTGAGGAATGTTTGTTTTACCTGTTGACACTCTTTCTTTCATTTCATGCATACATACATTGGATTTTGTACAGATATCTCTAAACACTCACACACACAAACAGAACGTGACATACTGTGTTTGACAGGAACCAGTTCTGGATTCTGTGGAGTTTTGAGCTTGTAAGAGATCTCTCCAATCTTCACTGTGCCACCTGCAAAAATAATGGAAATCAACACATGAGAAGAGCCTTCACAGACCATTCCAATGATAGTCAGGAGAGCTTGGCCCGATACCTTTTACACAGGAACAATAAGGTATGCTAGCTGATGACTAGCCTTGCTTTGTGCCTCTTGAGTAACAACCAGTTTTAAATTTGAGAATTTTGAGCTAAGCATCTGCTTTTCTGAAAAAATGTTTTCGGTTATCTGACAAAATTTACTGCTGTTTTTAATAGATTTTTTAAGTCCTAAAACTGAAATGAAAAATCTTCAGTCTGCTTTAGACTTGTCACAGTTGGAGAAGCACAGGTGTAAATAATAAAATGAATAACGGCTGAATTCCATTTAGCGGTCTCAGTTTCAGGGTCCAGGTCTTGTGCGTGTTGGCTCACTGACAGACTCTTCTTCTTCTTTCTTCTTCTTCTCCTTCTTCTTCTTTGGAGTTTTACAGCAGTTGGCATCCTTTCCACTGCATGACTGCCTCCCTCTGGCTTTAATCGCCCATTCTTGTCCTTTTCTATTACAGTTGCTTTCAGGAACCTGAATATTCATTTGGATTGATTTGGATTTTATCCCTCTGAACTATGCTTTTCCTCTCCGATTTTGAAAGTTTACCATAATTTCCACACCGTGTCTCCTGACCGCCTGCTGCACTAACAGGATTCCTGTGCCGGTACCCACATGAGCACTACGTCTTCGCCTTGACTGACTAACCATAAACAGTCTTTCATATGCTAAGTCTTGACTATTTCTGGCTGATCCTGTTTTAATGCGTGACAGTGCAGACAGTGAGTCACGACAGATGAATATTTTACTTGCTATCACATCTTCCGCCTCCTCTAAAGCTAACATAACTCGACAGCATACACACTCATATAATCTGATGTTCTCCTACTGACCCCAGTCTGGTTACTGGGAATCACCACTGTAGTGTCTTAGCAATATGTTCTACAGTCCCTCCCCTCTTTCACAAAGCCCCATCATCTGCAAACACAGACCTTGCCATGCCTGACGTACACTTTCAAATATACCCTATATCATTCCTGATAACAACGCAGGGCTTACCACAGCGCCCTGGGGTGGACCATTTTCTACAATGTGATTTTCTAAGAGCTCAGACCCTATTCTAACCCGAAAGGTCCTTTCACCTAAAAAATCCATAATCCAATTGAAGATGTTTCCCTCAGTTCCGATTGGCAGTAACTTGATCAACAAACCTCCTTTCAGTAACATATACGTCTTTTCCACATCAAAAAACACTGTTTCTTCATTAACCCGGGCCGCTCTGACCTCATCCTCTAAGCACAGAACTGGGCTCATTGTGCTCCTGCCTCTCCTAAATCCGCTTTGACACGCAGTCGCCATGGTTCTCTTTTCCAGGAACTGTATGAGCCTCTCATTAAGCATCCATTCCACTAGTTGACAGACACATGATGTTCAAGCAATGGGGTGTAGTTCCCCGGCTTGCTCGGATCTTTCTGGTTGGAATTATGATTGTGTTTTAATGCTTTTGTTTCTACCCTTTACTGCTTGTTTGCACTTATCGCTCCACCATGGTATTAATTTGCACCTGCCTGTGCTTTTAGAAGTAGAACTGTGCATCTGACAATTCCTCCACCACCTGGCCATTGTAATCAGCTCTGTCACTCTCCTATAACATTATTTCATCAAAGTTTCCACAGAGCACAATGCCTCCTCTACACATTCCTTCTACTTGATTGTGGAGTTCTTTCTGCATGGATCATACAAATGTATCATCACCAGTTTCTTCCTCTCTGCCCACACTTCAATCACCACATACTCCATCTCATTTCCAGTAGCAATATTTCTGCAGGACATGCCATCCTTCACAAAGGCCACATCTTCCCTGCCCCACCTGACTGCCACTGGGTTGTAACCATGATTCTGGGATACATGACAGTTCCACTGGAGGATTAACATCATCACCACAGCACTGTGCCTCTTGCATACTTAACTTCATCTACTCATGCTCTGATTATTTCTGTGAGTTGTCAAGGAACCATTTTCTTTCCTCCACCTTCCCCTTCAACCCTCACCACCACCTTAAGGGGTCCTGTCTTGGGACTCTTAGCATCCTCCTCTCATCCCTCACTCTCTGCTCCTCCCAGACGATCCTTAATCCTTTTCTTACTCTTGCTCCCACTAGCCTCCCAATAACTTCCTCCTTCCATTACCCTCGTTCTGTCACACATGTACCTCCCCCTCCTCCTCACTCAGCTCCATGGTATTGTAGCTGTCTTCATCTGCCTCCTTCCCCTCCAACAAAACACGATGTAGCGTTCAAAGTATCGCCACTGGATCTATGTAGGCCGACGGCCTCACACGCCCTGCTGATGTCATCAAATATCAATTTCAATTAATTATTTACTATTCCATTCAAATCAACTCTACTCCAGGTGATCTTCAGGCTAACCTCTCACCTACATACTGTCATGGTCTACTGAGACACCTGGCTTTAACCTTTCATCTATTTAGAGTGACGAAATCGAAAAGTGGCTGATGGCATGTCACGAGTGTTTCATAGTTTATACCGATCGCCACACATGAACGCGCCTCCTGCATAGAGAGCGGACAGACCATACTGTAGCTGGAAAAACAGTATTTTGTCAACCACGCAGCTTCAATGCTGCCCAGGTGTGGAATGTCAGACTGATAAGAGCTCCCACAGACAGAACGCAGCCGCTAGTGACAGATGAGCGGTTTCACGTGGAAAACAGGCTTAAACATGTGCAGTATTTTATCGTTCGCTGTGTCAGTAATGGTACAACTTGGTTCCAAATTGGCAGATCACCTGAGGATGTGTTGATGAGTTTGACCTCATGTGTTTTCCACATCCAGCCGTCTCTTCCCAGGACAGCACCCAAAATATTCCGCATTCTTCTCGAAGCGACGACCGCTGCCGAGCCGCTACATAATATCTGTGAGTGCATACTTCAACTCTGCTGCTGACACACGAAACAATTAAAACAACGTCCACAAGCTTCTATCCAAGCTACGTCCTGACCGGCCTCTCTCCCATTTCAGAACATCCGTCGGCTCATTTTCTAACAGCCGGAAGATAATAAAAGGGGGACGAGTTGGTCCGGGGCTAAAGTCTTCCGTAGTAGTTTCCGTTTTTTACAGGTGTTCCGATCGTTCCGGCGTATTTACAACGTGAATAACATCGCAGTGCTTTTTCTTAAAATGTCCGTGATACTTTCCTGGCGAATGAAAGAGTCGAATAAATGTTGATGAATACGTTTACCTTCCTCTGATATTTGATTTCGTTTAGCTCTAGTCTTGGCTCTCTGTCTGAGTGGCCTCAAGCTCTAGTACGTTTAAAAATAATACTGACAGTCTTCAGGTAAGAACACTCAGGGAGGACATACCGTTTTGATAATAATGACACCTGTCAGTGTATTTTGCCACTGGCTTGTTGCGTTTATTTGTGTCACATGTAGGCCTATATGTAGCTTTGTTTACGCAACACAACAATCTAACACTAAGATCAGCCTTACATTTTCTTGCTCTTATATACCCAGAGTAGTTCTCTCTCCAAAAAACTATTAATCTTATTATTTTATGTGACTTAAATAAGGCTGTTTCATTTTATTACCGTTGCCCACCTGAGTTTCTCCCTGCTGCAAGCCACTCTCTCAATACATCCATTATGCTTGAAATAAAGCATAAATCCAACATACTTTAATTAGAGAGTGCCCCAGTGAAGAGACTGAGTAATTGAGATCGTATTTATATCAAATGACACGAGAACTGAGTGAAATTGAGAAAACTGGGAAAATCTATGGACTCATTAATGAGATTAGCAGAGGCGAGACCTAAATCAATGACGTCATTTAAAATACATTCTCACACAGAGACCTACACGTGTGCACGCGCACAGAACCTATACACACACGCACACACACAGACTCGCAAACTGGAGTCGCGCGCGTGTGCCCTCCTTCGGGCCGTCACAAACAGTCCAGCGCCGCGCGCGTGGAAGCGGGTTTGACATTTATCACATGGAGCGCTGATTGGCTCGGCCCTCCACATTGCAGAGCGGAGGGAAGGAGCAAGCAGCGGGAGTGGAGGAAGGACAAGGCGACTTCAACAGCATCTACTCAGTGAGCATATGAGTGGAGTAAGGGCAGAGAGGCAGGTTGAGAATCCCTCCACCTTTCCCTGATTCGTTTCTTTTCTCCGCGGAGCGGACAGAGGGCTCTGGGACTATGGAGGATGTCTACCATTACCGCAGTCCTGTCTGGGAGGAACTGGTTAGTAAAATTCAGCACTGAAGACTTTTTAAATCACTCCGTTTGTCATTTCACTTCGAGCCTGCTCATTTTCCCCAAAGAAAAGACAACAATTGGATCTCTTTTTATAATGTACTCACGTGCTCTAATTCCAACTTTGCTGTGGCCTCGGCTCACTCTTTGGAGTTGTTTCGTCTACTTTTCTAGCTCGTGCTCGTGTTCGTGTTTTCCTGTCTGTCCTGATTTGTCTGCTGGTCCGTCGTTGTAAAATCCGTTTGAATTTCGATGTCTTGACTCCATAAAGAGTGTTTGTCAGTATACAAGCAGCCTATACATAGATGAGTCGAAATGAACAAGCATTTGTGTTCCTTGGATTTCACGGACGACACTTCGTGGTTCCGTTTATTCTCAGATGAAAGATGAAAGAGTGCAGGAACCCCTCGAGCTCGAGGGGAGCTTGTGATGATTCAGATTGTAAACTGCTCTGCCAGTTTCTTTATAGAATCCAAGTCCTGTCGTCTTTCCCACTGCATGGAAATTCATTTGATCTCTGTGGAGACATCCAGACCTGGAGTCACACAGTAAGACCGGGATCAAATCTTGTGAAAACTGGATTTTTATGCTTTTGGCGAAACAAATCCAACGATTTAATCATCCGAGTCTCATGTAGTCTACGGTGGCCTTTATTCCTGCGTGCACACATCTCCTATGTCACCATAGATGAACATAATGTAATGGATTGGTAATACATTACAGTGTGAGTAAGAGCCTGTGAACTGTCTGTGGATTGGATCACTGTTCCTATTTGATTAAGGGCGATCATAATCTCTCTCCTGAGTGCAGCTTTTTATTGATTGATTGTCATATTTATTTTTAGTGGTTGCCGCCCACTGAGCATACACCTCTTCAGCATCAAAGTCGACTTGAGAAAAACAAA
The DNA here is from genome assembly GCF_051107435.1 of Chaetodon auriga. Lineage (NCBI taxonomy): Eukaryota > Metazoa > Chordata > Actinopteri > Chaetodontiformes > Chaetodontidae > Chaetodon > Chaetodon auriga. The sequence goes on from NC_135086.1 coordinate 23,416,609, forward strand.
GAAATTAAAGACTAGAGCTGTTTGATTCGCGGGTGCAGTGTTGGTGTAAAGCAGCCGCTAGGGTCTGCCACGCCGCGGACATGTCCACCGGTTCACGGAGTGGATGAGGCGGTCTCTAGCCTCAGTCTGGACTGGCCGTACTGGCTGGAGCCATAACCATCAGCTAAGCAGGGACAGGGGCTTTTTATATGCCGTGGAGCCCATCCCCATCACATCCCCTATGCGTTTACCAGCCCACACACAGCCCGGAAAACACAGCCGTCTGTATCATAGAGGCAGTGAGAGATGACTGCGAGGAGAGACGCTTCTCGCCTCCAGGAGAGGAAGGGAGCGGCGGACGGAGCGAAGGCTAACCCCGATTGGTCTTATCCCTCCCCTCGACAGGAGCCGGAGAAAGGCCCGTCGTCCGCGCCGGGGATCCATGCCCATGTGGTGGGGGCCGCCGCCGGTTCCGGCGCTGCGGACGAGTCCTCTGACAGCGAGGCAGAGCAGGAAGGCCCACAGAAACTGATCCGAAAAGTGTCCACCTCAGGTCAGATCAGGAGCAAGGTAAGACACATCTGCATGTCCGTCTGTCTCTGTCTTACTGTGTGTGGACGTTTGAATGTGATGCGCTGTGTTTGTCTGACCTGCAACCTTCCGAGCGGCTGCTGGGCCATGCAAGAGGAAAGCGAGTGGAGGGGTCTGTAGCCTGGATGTCCCAGTGATGTCCGCGGGGCCAGTGAAGCCCACCACCCTGAGGGGCGGTGGGCTTCACTGCTGTGCCGTGTAGGTTTATGCAGGACAAGACAGCCCAAGTTGCAGCCCATGTTGCTCGGAGTGACGTAAATAACAGACCTTTTCTGCACAGATGTAAATAGAAAAAAAAAAGAAAAACAAAACAAACAAAATATAAGTGCATGTATGTATATTTGTGTATTTATACTTGTTTCCAGTGTAGTACAACCTCAGTAAAGATAGAACTCTACTTTGAAAGCACCTGTGAGCCCAACACAGTAGTTAAACACATTCTTTGTATCCGTTTTTGATGCATTCTTTTCTGCATTTTTTTCACCTTCATTGTAACCACTCCACCACAACAAACCAAAAACCGATTTTGATTTTACAAGCTGCATGTACATATTTTCCCCTTCTCTGCAGCATCATTTTGATGTTACAGGTTGTAAAATTTTTTGACAAGTGAGATTTGAATCAGCTTCAATTAAACCGAGTGTTTCACAAATAAAAGTGCTGCGTCCCTGCGCTTGACGTGAAGGGCTGGGTAATGCTGTGCTGCTTCTTACCTCTGACACCTAACCTTTCTTGACCCACTTATCTTTTACACTGTAAACGAGTGCTGTCCGCCCACACCAATAGATCCCCTTAATTATTGACTGCTCCACTCCACACCACCTGCATTATTCAGCATGGGGATTTATTTGGAGACCTGGGGCACAGGAATGTCTGGTCATACCTTTGTCGTGCAGATTCCCCCATGAGTGAGTGTGGTGCTACCTAGAGGATATGTTGCATGGCTGCAGCTAACATTCTGTTAGTTTTCTACGAAATCGGTTACTTTTTAATGCATTTATTAACAGTTTTGTCTAGAAATTACAAAAAATAGAGACACATGTTCATCAGACATTACTTTTAATTCCTTATTTTTACTGACTTACCAAAGTTGTAATAGATGAATTTGCATGAGTTTTAAAAGTGGATCAAAGTCAGGTTGACATGAGACAGCGGTTTTACAAAGTGTTTCTGAGTCCATGCAGTAATATCCTTCATCCAACCATGTGTTCAGAAAGTGGTGAACCTCTCCCCATCCTTGCTTGTGATCGACTGAGTCTTTCCATGATCCTATCACCTGTTACCAATGAACCTGTTTACCTGTGGAATGTATAAGCATATATTTACAAAAATCAATGACGTCAATGAGGTCCAACAGTGAAAATATTGTCTTTGTACTGTTTTTTAATTGAGTTTATGTCCAAAGGGATTATCAAATTCAAGCATTCTGTTTCGTTTATGTTTTACACGGTGCTACATGACGCTTGTGGGATTGTACCTGAGCTGAAGTGATCTGCCTGTCACACTAGAATTAGTTAATGCTATCACAATGCTAGAAAGCACTTCTGCTGTAATTCTATCAGTGTACTTAGCATGTTGACAGTGTACCGACAAAGGTCTCAGAGTTGTTTTGGTGGGTCAGTGGGTTTTTTCTGTTGGAGTGTGTGTATGCTGAGAGTTACTAATGGATCATGCAGGCACTGACTCACTGAGTGTTGTTCCACTGGGTTGTTTGCTCAGCTCTGGACTGTGTGTGTGTGTGTGTGTGTGTGTGTGTGTGTGTGTGTGTGTGTAGGGTACGTGTGTGCGCACATGCATGTGTATGCTTGCTCATCACATTGTCTATGTCCATCCCTATCAGTTCACTATCTCTCTGGCTCTTTGGTTGCCACAGACAACCACATCTTTCGCCCCTCATTGGCCGACTCCATGGCAATGCTGTCAGTGAAACAGTTGGTTTGGTTGAAGGGGCACGTATGCCATGGTCGGCCTCATCTACTATCCCCTCAGACATGCCCTCTCTGTGTTTCCATTTAGTTTCTATTCTGAAAAAAATGTCAGTCAAGGAAAGCAGACGAGGGGTAAGAGGAAAAGCCAGCACGTTTGCAGAACTGTCCAAAATCATGCTATTGATTGGGTAAAGGTTTTCTAAAGCTTCAATGCTGTGTTAAATTGGTTGTTAATAACATAAATAAAACATAAATAGTAATATTTTGGAAAATTCTTGAAGTATCTTTTTTTTTTTTTGGAAGAAATAGAATTTGAGAAAGTGAAAATCTTAACTCCTGACAGACGTGAACCCTGACACTGTCCTTTGTCTCTGTCTCTGCAGCTGAAAGCATTATGGCCGTCAGTATATATGCCTGATGTCAGTTATTGTTGTTCGCCACTTATAAACTCATCACGGCAAATCAAGATATTGGCAGCTGTGAATGGTTGTTGTTGTTGTTGTTGTATGGTTGGCTGAAGCAGAGGTGAGATACTGAGTGTCATTTATTCTTGCCTGATGCTCTGAAATCTCTCTTTGTCAGAGAGAAAGAAATGGGATTTGACCACCCACAGAGGGAATTTGACACTTTATCATAGGGGCATCAAACACTCATTTCTCTCTTCCTTTCTCATCTAGTGAATGCCTTTTAGCCATTAGTTAACTGCAATAAAGGCAAAACTATCTGGTAGAATCGACTGTATATTACTCCAATCTGTGAGGTAAATAACAGTCTGTTCATAGCCTCTTCTCTCCTGTCAGTCTTTTCAGGGCATGCTGTTGCAGATGAAGAGAGTTTATAAACTTGTGAGTAATACTGTATTGTGTGATTGAAAGCAGAGCTAATGGCATGCTGCTGCTGCTGCTGCTGCTGTACAGGGGACTGGGAAAGTCCTGCAAGCCTGACAGAATAATCCAGATCAGATAGATGCTGAGTTAAACAAGGTTGGGATGCGGCATTACAGAGAATATTCATCTTTGGTCCATGTTTCCCACATATTGGAAGAGGTGGCACTCTGTCATTTAACATTTATGGCAAGAAAGGCTGACTTTTGGACAGATATTCTTGGGATCAGCTCTGGATTGACTTTATTTGTGGATATTTTTTGTTTGTTTAACCTTTGTTCAGTCCTCTGACATACGTGATGTCTTTTTCAGAAGAGACCGGGCCAAAATGGCAGCACAGGGTAGATTACACATGCTGATTTTTGTCAATTTCATTTACCTTGCTCCTTATTAATACTTCCATATGGAAGGTACTTTGGTACTGTGGATCATAATCCAGTGAGGCATTGGAGCTACAGTGGAGTCCTTCTCTGTCCAAAGCTGTAGCTGAACCTAATTGAGGTAATTGTGCGTAAATTGCTGGCCTCAACAGCATCACTTAACTTCCCCTGTACCCACTTGACACATACCCATATATGTAGTCCAGTATCACAAAGGAGATCACAGACAGGGGAATTACCCCTTCCCAACCGCTGGATGGTAATTTTCCCATCACCACAGTGAGATTTTAGCATGTGGTGGGAGTTGGAGGAGGAAGGGTACAGAGTTACAATTACACCCAACAGAGAGGACAATATGCAAAGATAGCTACAGGAGAGTGGCCAAGGAGGCAGCTTGAGAGATTCAGTACTGGTCTCTAAAAGACTTGATTGTTCTGGCTCCACAAGCATTCCAATCTTACTTAGGACTGATAAATAAATTGGCAATGGAGGTATAACAGAGCATAACTGCATGGAATGACTCCTAAGGCTGCGCTCAGCACTCAGTCAGCATCCACTAAAGCTAAGGACAGATAAGTAAGCAGTCCTCTTTATGAACTCACCAATTACAGTCACAGCAGTTTAGTCAGATCAGCCATGAGCTGAAGCTGGCGCACAGGGACAGGTTGTCTTCTGGCAAGATGAGATATCTCTCAGGAAGGGAGGAAGCATTGACAAGAGTCTTATATTTTGGATACAGAGCTCTTCAAGGACAGAAATTTGACATTTTAGGTTTATGTGCTTTCTTATTTTTTTGCTCTCATATTTGTATTTCCAGTATAAGACGACAGCCTGCAGCCAGCTAGCTTAGCTTAGCATAAAAACAGGCAGGAGGGAGAAACGTATAGCCTGGCTCTGTCCAAAGGTAACAAGATCCATCTATCAGCCTGTGTTAGTTTCATCCGTACAGTGGTTTGTTGGACTGTCCACCGGTTGCCTGGCAACCTCACAGAAAGCACAAGACTCCAGTAAGGCACTGCCTCTGGCCAAGAAGTAGTGCGGCGAACAGTAGAGATTTTATATCAAGCAAAGTTTTGACAATCATTCAGCAGGATGGTTAAAAGCACCGGCAGACTGTGCAATAAAAGCGTTGGGATTAATATTCATGTACAGAGCTGTGACAGTTCCTCGATCAGTCGAATCAACAGAAATTCATCTGCAACTTTTCTGAGAATTCATTATTTTCAAACACTTTTTATATCCTTGTAAACTGGTTATCTTTGTATTTTTGACTTTTTAAGATGACACCTGGGACGTTGGGATTGACACTTCTCACTTTTCTGATGTTTAGGATTTAACGATTAATCGAGAAAATAAACAGCGTAGCCCTCTTCATGTTCCCATTTCATAAAATGATTGATGATGATCGGTGCAGAATGTTGATATGTGAAGTGGATCACAATAACTCACAATCCCAATATTTAGGACAAAACTATCATTTTAACAGTCTTTACCCTATGCACTTCACATGAAAACACTTAGAAAGCAATTGCACTAACCAGTAAAGGAAGTGGAAAGTCATGCATTTCTATTAGATTATTTAGGTAGAACCCTGACTGAGGCCTCAACGGGATTCTTAATTTGTTGAGGACACAGTGCTCTGGAGCTTCAAGGTAAGAGAGATAGGCTATACCATGAGTATAAGGGAGTCTATTGTTGACTCAAGTCAGCCCCAGCTGAAGTTCATCGATGGTCAGCATGAACTAGCTTTTTGACTGACTTTTTGTCCGCGTATCGTCAAAGGCAGGATGTACTGTAGATCTGCTCTGCTCTCTTCATTTAACCTTCCAGGGAACTCCTGCTCTTATCCACCAACCACAGCTGCTGGACTCATTTGAACTGACTGTGCCTTTGTCCATTGTATAAGTGTGTGTGTGTGTGTGTGTGTGTGTGTGTGTGTGTGTGCTGTTTGGAGCCTGTGTGTGTCACCCTGTCAGTGGCCAGGCAGAGTGTGGGTGTGAGGTACATGGTGCTCAGGTTACTCATTTTGCTCTGGCACAGAACTCACTCTGTGTCTCACAATTTAGCAGAAGAGAGGAGCAGTGCACAGAGGCAAGCAGAAGGACTATTTATAGATCACTTCTGGCCTACTTGGCAGCAGGAAGGAGATGAAGACAAGGAAAGGAACTATGGAGGCCAAGGAGGGACAAAATAGAAAATTGAACACCCAGCTAGAGGAAAGTCACTTCTGCTGCTCGGGCTGGGCAGAGAGCATTAAAGTTCCTCTTTGTGACCTTGTGGCTCGTTCTGACAGTTTCTTTTCAGACACTTTGCATCAAGCCAAAACCTCTGGCTAGTTAAATCTTGATGGCCTCAATATGCAGTTGTTGTCATTCCTAACAAGGTGAGGAATTTCTGTCAGTTTGCTGAAGTGGAACAGTCTGTGCACTGCTGGTAGTAAAGTGTGTTTTTCTGAAGATAAAATACATATGGAGTCTACTTGCTGGTGTCAATACACGTACAGCTCATACTCTGCTGTGTAATGACTCAACTCCCCAGCTGAGAGTATGCAGCACAGCTACCTACTCTGCGTGTTTCTCTCAATCAGTCATGTGGTGTTCATTAAACTTCTCAGCCATCACAGCTCCCCGCTACTTCTGGTTGGATTATCTGTTCAAGCAGCTGATCATCGGGCCTACAGCATGTGTATGTGTTCGCTTGAGTGCGCATGTGTTTGCATGTCAAGAATGGTATTGCAAGGATGAACCTTTAACAACGTTCTGCCTTGTTTTCTGGAGCTGTTTAGGAGATCCCTGAATGCACTTCTTAACCTCCAGTGTTGTCCAATAACGCGTCTAAATGAGGAGATGACTTCATCCACAATGCTGCTGAATTTCAGTCCCATTTTGATTGTAGTTGGAGGAAAGCAGCTACATCCTTATAGGGTAGTCAGCATGAGATTCTTCACCTTAATCCACCGCAGGAATTTGGTCTTCAGGTCGTACCTATGGAAAGGGAAGCAGGGAATTAACGTAGGTAGACAGCTGTATCAGAATTTGTAGTTTGTCGTCTTCCTGCTGTGTTTTTCCCACACAGTCATCATTTACAGGAAGATTTTTGTTGATACAGACCCAATTTTGTTTGTAATTCCTTCATTGTAGTTGGTTTCAGGTGGTCCTTCTTTTTAGATGGGCCTCCTTGAATTCTATCAACGACCCTCTGTACATATGATGCCTTTTAAAGGGAGGGGCATTGTGCTTCTTTTCACTTTTTCAAATCAATTAGTGGTCTATGGGAGTACTGCTCACACTCAGGTACATCATCTCAGCCTGGGAACGGAAAGTGTACATTACAAAGCTGGGGCATAGAATTTGAAAAATGTAAGCCTTAACCAGTGTGGAAGGTCTGATGAAAGATGCTATCAAGGTGCATTTTGGGATGCGTAGTTGTGATAATTTTCTCTGTTGTCACAGAGAGACTAATGTTAACAGTTGCAAACTCCAGCAGCAACAGATGAGACCAACACACACAAGAGTGATTGTTGCAGTCAGACCTTCAGCTTAGGCCAGGGAGCTTGACCATGAGTGTGTGAGAGAACTGTGAGCCTGTCTGCTCAGAGATTACTGAGCACACCATCACCTGCAGGAGGATCTGAGGAAGAAGGATGAGCCCTTCATGCACCTTTCCACAATCACCACTGCACAGGCACATTTCATGCTCCATGTCCTCAGCCAGTCACTGGGCTCCGACACCACCCTGCCTCGGTCCTGGTCCGTTCTCGTCGTGGGTGAGTCGGCTACATCCGATGGCCCACCAGCTGTGAAAGAGGATGCATGGTTGAGCCTTGGAGCAAAAGCCTTGTCCTGAGCTTGATCCGCCCCTGAGCCCTGAACTATGATGCAGAAAGTTGTGACGCAGGTGCTGCCTTTGCTCATCTGTGCCAGGGGCTCTCCATCTGGAGAACATGTTTCAAGCTCTGGAGTCCACAGTCAGTGTTTTGGATTATCAGGTGTTTCCCCTGCTGGGTGGGCAACCTCCGTCCTCTGTGCCGTCGACTGCTTTGAACACGTATCTTGGTACCTGGCTGGATCAGAAAGCTCTGTTTAAATTTCACATTGACACACTTGTCAGCAAGCTTCCGCAAAAGCCTGGAATTTGCACAGACACAGAGCTGATGTTCCTGTGTGATGAGCTGATGTTTGAGGTCACCTCTGCCTCCACTTTTAAACTCTTCGGTTCAGTTTGTCACTCCACCCCAAGATTCATTACTGCTGACAGTTATTCTGCTCATTGGGTTGGTCATTGAGTGGGCATCTCTAGCAGTAAGACGTGGTTTCTGTTCATTTAATTAGCCCTTAATGGCAACATGCCACCATACATCACTTCTAATCTGCCCATATTCATTATTTATCCATGGACCCACACTGAATTTTTGTGCTGCACACACTTGCAACATTGCACAACACACATTAAACCTGAACACAGTTGTACCTATAGATCAATTGAAAGCCATGATTCCAAGCTGCTCTGCTCAAATGCAACTGTTTTTAACCATGTTTTATCGTTTCTTTCTCGTCAATTACCGCTGTGTGTATTCATGCTCTTTTAACTGCGCTCTTGACGTCACTGGAAACGAGGGCATACCCTCAATGATTTGTGGAGATTTTAAATAAAGGTTGAATGTGTGTCCACAGTGAGCCTGTATTCTACAGCAGGGTTTTCTGTGTTTAAGTTGACACAGCTGGTGGGCAGGATGTCAAGCTTCAGGCCTCTGTCTCTGTTTGTAATTCTTCCCTTAGAGAGCAGCCTTCCTTTGCTATTAATAGCCTCTGCATGTGTGTGTATGTGCATGTATGTGTGTGTGTGAGTGTGTGTGTGTGTGCCCCACCTCTCCTGTGTGCCCAGAGAGAATGATGTTCTTCCACACAGCATTTCCATCTGTGTGCACTTGCGCGTGTGTTTTATATTCTCCATGTCTGCTGTTCCATGTCTCACTGTATTTGCTCTATATGCCCTGTGTGTGTGTGTGTGTGTGTGTGTGTGTGTGTGTGTGTGTGTGTGTGTGTGTGTGTTAATGTGTGCAAGATCATGGTGGTCATAATGATGATGTGTGTGTGTGTGTGTGTGTGTACTGCATCTCACATGGAGAGGTTGTTTGATTTGGGGTGACACACACACACACACACACACACACACACACACACACACACACACATAGTGGCTCTATAGGAGACAGAAAGGCCTTATTTCTCTCTGTCTTCATTCTTGTAGGTTAAAAAAAAATCCATTTTCACTCCCCCGTCTGTTCCCTCTTAGCCTTATCATCCCTGTCTCTCACCCGATGGTATACTGCTTTTATCTTCTCCTCCTCTGCCTTACTTCCACAATTACCATGAAATCTTCCTGATTTGTGGAATATTGACAAAGTGAGTCTTTACATTGTCAAACTTGCACTGTGGAAGACATATTTGTGTGTAGTTGAGTTCCCTAAGTTCAACAGATGGCCAAGGACGCTAAAGCAGTCAATGCCATACGGTCTGCACTCTCTCTTTCTCTTTCGTTCTCTTTCTTTTACATCCGTCCTTTTTTTTTCTCTGGCCCAAGGGAAGGGGTTGAGTGAGAGTGATGGAGCAATGATGTTTCCTTTCTTCTCCACTTCTTGGCCTATCCCTCGTCAACCATGCATAAAATTGGTGCTCAGATTTACACAAACACACGCACACACACACAGTACACACTTTTTATCTTGAGGGTTTCCTGTAGATAAATACAGGAGGGCGTTCTGCATCTGAGAGCGAGATGCCGACTGTGTGAGAGAGACTGAAGCTTTTTGTCATTTTCTGATGGAACTTCTCACTGATGTGAGGCCCCATTAAAGCAGCCATTTATTTTTCTTCTGTCTTTTCTCCCTCCAGACGAGTATAAAGGAGGGATTGTTGCTGAAACAGACCAGCTCATTCCAGAGGTGGAAAAAGCGCTATTTCAAACTGAGAGGCCGAACTCTCTATTACGCCAAAGATGCCAAGGTAAGCTTATCTGGTGTATTCCCATGCAACACGCTCACTCTCAAGCCTTCTGTCTATAAATTGACTTAGTTTAGATAGAAAAAGTCAAGCTGCCAAACTATTAGTGTTGATCTTTAATGTCTCTCCTCCAATCCCACAAATGACTTTCTTTAGTGTCTGGAGACGAAGCTTTCCTGCCTTTGAGAGGTTCAGAGATTCATACACTTGCTTTCTTTCAAAGAGTCAGATGAGATTGGTGCCACTCTTGTGTCTGTGTGGTAGATATGTTGCCCGAGCCAGCGGCTGGTTAGCTAAGCTAAGCACAAAGTCTGGAAACAAGGACAAACAGCTGGGTCTGTCCAAAGGTGGCAGAATCCACCTTCCAGCCAGGGGTGCAGGGAGTCAGGCTCACTGCTCCCCTGTTTCCAGTCTCCATGCTAAACTAACTTAAGCTAAGCTGACCCGCTGCTGTTATCTGCAGCCTCATATTTTCTCTAATTTAATCCATCTACTGCACACTAGCTCACTCTTATAGCTTGTTGCTTTCTGATACTGATTCTGATCATTTCCTGATTCAATATGGTTCGATCCTTTATTTCTCTTCTTTAATCACTTAAATTGATTTACCATCTTTATATTTTTTCCCTTTGACACGACCTAAGCTTTATGTTCACCTGTGTGTTATTTTAAGTACGTTTTTGTTTTGAACTTTTTAAACTTTTTACTGTTGTTGACATCTCTTTCCCCCTTTGCTTCTAACCTAACCTCCCTGGTCTGGACCGTGTGTGTGTGCTTGTGTGTATGCGTGTGTTCTGCATACATACTAGTCGGGCAGTGCCCTGGCACGCTGGCAGGAGCGGGCGCTGCGCAGAGTGTCCAGAAGCCGCGTGTGCTGGCGAGTTCTGTCCATGTGCTGGACGGGCGCACAACGCTCCCCCCCACCTCTGGGTGCCAGCGGATCTGAGGAAGGCCTAGTGAGAATTCGGGTCAGCACAGCACAGTCAGGGGCCAGACCACTGCAACAGCTTATCCATTCCCTACCTACCCACTCATCTATACATGATAGTGCTGCATTCATGCCATATGGCACCACTAGGTCCACACCGGTTTAGTATCTTAGCATGCAGAAATAAATCAACTCACTGAAAAGATGAGATGCAAAAGGACATAACAGACGCTGTCATTCTGACAGCAGGGAAACCATTTTGTGGATGAGGGGAGGAAATTAAGCTCAAGTCCAGGGGCCTCATTTATAAAACATTGCGTAGAATCCATACTAAAAGTGTGCGTACGCCCAAAAGCTGAAAATGGCGTACGCCAAAAAATATTCGGATTTATAAAACGTGCGTACTCACACCTGCACGCAGTTTTCCCTTTATAAATCACACTCCACCTGGAAGATTGCGCAGGTGGATTCACCTCACATCCCGCCTCCGACACACCCACATTTTACCATGAATGGTCAATGCAAAGTACCTCATGAATGTCTTTGCATATAAATATGCCTGCTGATCAATGGCATTTTACGTTCGATCATGGCAGAGAAAAGAAAAAGAAATTTTACGGAGACTGAAATCGAGGTGCTTGTTGGTGAGGTGGAGGCCAGAAAGGATATTTTGTTTGGTGGTCACAGTAGTGGCGTCACGAATACAATAAAAAAAAAAAAAAAAAAAAAAAAAAAAAAAAGTGGCGGCACATCGTCACCGCAGTGAATAGTTCCAGTGCCACAGAGCGATCTGTGGCAGAAATTACAGATCCCTACACTACTGTGCGTCACGATGAATGAGGCCACCGTGCCACTACATTCGTCAAGATCATGTCCGAGGTACAAATAATTTGTACATTGAGTGAATGCACATTTTTTCGATTCACATAAGCAAATTCATTTTCACTCTGAGCCCTTATAGCAATGTGAGTGCAGTCAATTGCGTCGATTATATTTGGGAAACCGGACATTGCTGCAAATATCTCAGACCTAAGGACACAATTTAACTGAATTATATCATACCCAAAAGGGGCTTTAGACAGACAATGTAACATTATATAATATTAATCATATCAAACACTTACCTGTCGGCTAATTCCCACTGAAAGGAGCCAGTCGCCAGAAACCCCAGAGTGGTCAGCACCTGGATATGCGCCGGGATGGCGCGGTTCCGGCGGGTGGGTCTATCTAACACTGGGCCCAGTTCAGCACGTAGATCCAAGAGCACCGCTCTAGGGAATCTAAATCGGCTTATTAGCCAGTCATCATCATGGGCCAGCAAATCTCCGTGGTCCCTAAAATTTCTCTCCATCCTGATCCTACCATTTGCGTGATCTTCCAGCAGTGCCAGCGCATCCATTGTGCAGCATTACGCACGAGTGTCACCGCACTATTTATATGCTTACTCAGCAAATTGAATGATTGTTACACACCTTGTCAGAATTACTACTAATCCATCAGTGCCATCCACCGCACTGTATCATTTGAAGATGGAAGTATGATATATGAACATTGTGCATACAGTAGTAGCCTAACGGCTCATTAAAGGAACTCATCTATAACGCTGCAGACTTGGGTGTTTATGATTACGCGGGTCTATAAGTCTGATATGTGATGACATTAAATGTATGAGATCAATCTGGCTTCAATTCACCACCTCACCATCTGCACCGCCAGTTTCCCCGTCTCCAAAATGTTCGTACGCAAGCATCAAAGTTGGCGTACCGGTGCGCACATTCTCACGCAAAGTTTATTTTTATAAATCACAACCTTTGCGTAGGAAGTTGCGTACGCAACTTTCAAGCCCCGTTTTGTGCGTAAGCAAGTTTTATAAATGAGGCCCCAGGACTTTTTTATTACCTTATGACATGAATGCACAATATGTAATGTGGGTTTAATCCAAGGTAGTGTAGCAAAACACATGTGTACAGACTGTAAAGTCACGCCTGAAACAGTTTATCTTGTTAAATGAACTCATCATGTGGCTTTTACTGTTATACACTGTGTGTTGCTTGACCTTTCCCTGCAGCTTAAAGTCTCTTGATGACCATGCTGGAAGAATTAAAAAAAATGAAGTAATATAAATACTTTGTCTTCTTGGGAGTGTGTCATGGAAAGGATTAGTACTTATAACTGGGACCATATAAGCGGGTTTTCTCTGTCATGGCCAGACAGTGACGTGAGCCTCTATAGATAAGTGCCCATTTCCTACATGTCCATCCACCCTGGTGTCTCCAAGGTGGCCTGGCTGGCTGTGCTGTCCTGTGTTTAGGAAGCCTCACCTCCTCATTGATCCATCAGGGAGGCTACATCTCAGCACTGCAGTTATCCTAGAAGCTGCTCTCATTTGAACACAAAAAGCAGCTATGTCATAGGTACAATTTATGGATTCTGCATTCTGATGTAAAATGAAGGATAGGAGAGATTGGAGGACGTAAGAAAGGAGGCTAATTGCTGAGATGTAGCCGCTGAGCAAAGCTCTGGATCCATGGGTAACAGAGGGTCTGGATGCTTGCCTTTGTCCACCATTCACTTGTCAGCTTTCATTACAGCTTCCCTCAAGACAGTCGAGTGAATGTGCCCACACATATACAAGTATGTGTGTGTTGTGATGGAATGGTGAGTGAGAGAGAGTGAAGGAGAGTGTCAAAGTAACTGCAGAAAGCGATCACACACATACTGTACATATGCACACGTGATGCAGTGGTATAGCAGCCAAGAGCACTGTAACGGGGCAGCGTTTGTGTTGGCACGCCATTCATACTCAGGCCCTCTTGGCCAGCACTCCATACTCACATTCACACGCACTTGAAGGCATATGTGGAAGTGCTGAGACACATGCTCCCTCACACACACACACACACACACGCACACACACACACTCACACACAGTAAGCGCTGGCTGGTGTCCCTCTTCAGCCAGGCCCGGGCAGAGCGCAGTTAACTGGGCATTCCCTCTGACAGCTGCAGGAGTTCAGTCCTCCCACACACACAAACACACACAGTCAGAGGGCATTCCTTTGACGGCATCGCTTTTTGGCCTGCGGCCCTTTAAAAGCTCAGCTGTGTGCCTTACGCATCACAGCTCTGGTAGGATATCATGTTCCTGGGCATAGATGCTGCCTCTCCCCTCTGTCTGTCTGCTGGCTGTATTGCATAGAGTAGCTCCAGCTCCTTCGCCACATTAAAATTCAATAACATTCACTGTACCGTTCTTTGCACTACTCTCATTTAGGTACAGAGTCAAAACAAAGGAAACTCAAGAGGGAAATCCTCGCTGCAGTGTAGGGTTATAATGTAGCTGTGTTGTGGTGAAGTGCATTTTCTGGCAGATGGAACAAACTGAGTTATTTTTTAGAGCGCTCGACAAATTGGACTCATTGTTCTTGAGCAGAACATTTCTGAGCCATCCGTCTCTCCCCCACACTGTGTGTTAACCCCTTCAGACCCACCCACTGCAATAGAAATCAAATATTAATCGATTTCAGCCAGTGAAAATGTTTTAAAATATTACCTAAGCCCAGTAACTAAATAGGCTAAATTAACGGATAATTGTCAAGATTTTACTTATAAGTTGCTAAGTGACAGTGAGGCACGCCTTAAGATGTGCATGGCAGACAAAACAGGAAGATAGCCTTTTAAATATTCACTTCTGTGCATGCAGACCTCAGAGTCTTGAAGTGTATGCAGTATTAACACATTAAAATCACAGTATCAAAACTTAATGTTTTTCAATATGAGGAACACAGACTTACTCACAAATTGAAATGTCCGTCCAGTCATTTCAAGTCCTAATATTTTACTTTAGAGTCTGTTGCTGCGGAGGATTCTGAATTTCCAGAAATGTAGCGCTTGCTTTGTGGATGAGGAGAATTCTCTAAGGACTTAGAATAGAGAGAACTTTTTTCTGCAAGAGGCACAAACTGTGACATAATTCCATTTCAAATAACACAGAACTATTAAGATAAGATTAATAAGATTAGAAGATTAATAAAATAAGATTAATATAAGAGAGTCAGAGGTGAGGTATCAGACATGCATGTTTTCAGCTGATAATTAGCCTCATTTCCCTCATGGGAGGAGGGTCAGAAAAAACTGGATTATTTTTCTTAGTGGAAATATTTCAGTCTGATGGGGTTAATTATGGGGTCTTTTGGGATAACAATGCTTCTTATGAGGCGAGTTTTGTTTTCCATATCACCATCATAAAAACAACCTATCAGATGATCTACCAGGTTCAGGTTTCTTTAGCATAACATAATGCCCGTCATCACATGCATGGGGCAGAATCTGCTGTTTCCTTTATTTTAACTAAACCATGTAATTCCTCAAGCTTCCCTTGACATCATCTCATTTTCAGTAAATGACAGGATATAAGTCACATTCACTTAGTGCTATTTTCCAGAAGTATTTAGGAAGCCTTGTATTATCTGAAGCTTGCAGCTCCTGATAATAGACCAGAAGCAGATCTAACTGTAGCACTGGATTGTTGGTTACACATTTGATATCAGGATCATAATTTAGGTCATTTTAAATGCTGCCCTTTCATGTCTTTCATGACTCTTGCAGTAGCTTCCATTTTATGCTGAGATGTTTTATCTGTTCATTGTAGGCCTGCTTTTCTGTGGCCATGACAAGACATTTCTCTCACAGTCACTCACAGTTCTCTGCATAGTGTAGCTACAATAAGCTCATAAGTTCAAGTCAGTGCAAAAGATTTTGTACAAAGGCTCATTCTCTGGTTCTGTTTTGTGCCTTCTATCTCTCTGTGGTCCTCTCGGGACATCCCTCTTTCCTCCCCCCACACCTCCTCTTTTCTGCAGTCCCTTATCTTTGACGAGGTGGACCTGTCGGATGCCAGCGTTGCAGAGTCCAGCACAAAGAATGTCAACAACAGCTTCACAGTGAGTGCATCTTGCAGTCTTAGCATGTAACCCCCACCTCCCCCCCACCAAACACACACACACACACACACACACACACACACACACACACACACACACACACACACACACACAAAGATGCTGGGTTTCAGAGGGAAGATCACAGGCAAAGGCACGTGTTGTGCCGTGTGTCACAGTGTGTCACTGGTGAGTAGGACCACATGAATCTGGTATGCACTCCAGATTACCATATTGCTGTAGTTCATTGCTGTGATAATTCAAATATATTCATGTTCATGGTCATGGAGTTTTAGGTTTGGATGATTGGCATGGTGTAGTTTCTGAAGCAACACAAATACCATCGTGATTTGATGAAAAGATTGTTTGTTGGCCTGAGGGACATCTAAGAACAAGATCACAGTGGATTTGTTTTTTGGTTGAAACTTAAAAGCAAACCCAACATTTTTGGAAATCCATTTGTATTCTTTGTGGTGGAGTTAGATGAAAAGATCAATACCAGTCTCATATCTGTCTGTTAAATATGAAGCCAGAGCCTGCAGCCAGTTAGCTTAGCCTAGCACAAAGACTGGAAACATGGCTAAAAAGCAAGCCTGGCTGCGCCTGAAGGTAACAAAATGTGACTATCAGCACAGCTAAAGCTCACTAACGCATTATATCTGGTTTCTCTAATTTGAACAACATGCCGACTATTTCTTGACCAGTACCAGTTGCCAGGCAACCAGCAGTGAAACCAGGCCACCAAAGAGTCTGGCACATTTTGTTACCTTTTGACCAAGCCAGGCATGCTGTTTCCAGTCTTTATGTGAAGGTAATCTAACCAGCTGTTAAACATAGCTTCATATATAAAGGACAAACGACACTGATATGGACCTTCTGAATTAACTCTTGGTGGGAAAGCAAATACGTGTATTTCCCAAAATGAACTATTCCTTTCATGACAATCATCAAAATTCCCTTCCTTTCTCACGGTTCAGAGTCACTTAGACCACAGCACTGAAGCACCTGAAGCTGATTCAGTGTCTTGCTTAACTTCATCTCTGATTGGAAGGGTCCTGTTCTTAGTGCTAAACAAAATCCCTGGCACTATTCAAGGTAAAGTGACCAAGTTTAATGTCCCAGTTGTCCCATTGAGTCCCATTAATTATACATTTACAGCAGGCTCTTGTGTTTTTTAATGAGCACTAAGCATTCTGTCACAGTGGACAGCACTCACAGCAGTTATGTATTCAGCTGGAGCTCCATCAGGATTTACAGGAAAACAGGTTTTGCCCTTCAAGGATAATGATTCAACCAGCATATTGTACACCTGAAAATGTCAGTCCTAGTTATTTTCAGATGATATTTTGATACATTTCCCAGCATTACTGTTTTTGCCACACGCTGCACGTCATGGCACATCTATTGGAAGAAAACAAGTGATGTTGCTGTGAATTGGATGCTCGTTGGAGAAAAGAATGAGCAGCTGAGCTGGATGAGCATGTGGGAGGTGGAGGGAAATGAACATGACTATTATGAGCAAAGAGGATGAAAACAGATAGTAGTGCCCTGTCCTTTCTATAAATGCCTCTCCTCTCCCCGGGTGTTGCTATAATAAGAAACAACGAGGAGGAGGAGGTAGGCAGGAGAGCAGTGCCCAGAGGAGAGCATGTAGCTATTTTTAGCAATGCCTTGAAACGCTTCGCTGAATGCCTGGGATGCCTTAATGTCTGCCATATACATAAATAAGATTACGTGTGCTTGCTGCATGTGTGCGCGGCATGTGCGTACAGTCGTGACTGTGTGTTTGCTGGCGGGTTAATAAACATGCTGCAATAAAGGCTTGAGATGGGCTCAACATGGCACATGAGCATCAGCATCCCACTAAGATGGTGAAAGGAAGGAGGGAGAAGGGGGGATGTAGAAGGAGGGAAGGGAGAAGCGGGGGAGTGAGACAAAGAATGAGTTAAGGGGAGACAAAGACACAAAAAAGGGAAGTAAGCACAATATACAGTAGAGAAATCTATACATAGACAGAGGTGAAAGAAAATGAGGGGCTTGTTAAATTAATGATCGATGCGGAGTGACTGCAGAGTAGTTTAAGATGGCGAAGGCAAAGACGCGTCAAGGTAGCGCAGCAGAGGAAATCCTGGAGTGATGTCACAGCGGAGCTAACTGCACTCGCTCGCATACTCCCCGGGGAAAAGAGAAGGAGAGGGATAGAGCGAGGTGGAGGCACAAGCGAGGACTGAGAAGTGGGAGATGAAAGTCGGATACAGAGGAAAAGAGGGAGAGTGGAGAGGAAATGAGGACAGGACAGACGTGACTTACTGAGAAGGAGCAGTGAAACATAAAACCGAAGGTAACGTGACGTGCCGGATGGTGTCTCACCTGCAGCGCCTACTCGCACATTGTCATGCAATAACCCAGACACGGTCACGCACTCCGAGAGGAGGAGACCAGGCTTCATTAGACAGGTTGTGTGATCACGACTGAGAGAGAGAGAGAGGGAGGGAAACCACTGCAGAGGATGCATTGCAGGGCTTTGCTCTGACTGCAGAGTAATTGCCACTTTCTGACTGTCTGTCTGTCCAGCTGTCTTTGTCTGTCTGTCTTGTCTCCTGTGGTTATCTTTCTGTCTGTTTCGGTCGGCCCTCTGATGATAAGTGATGCTGCTGGCGTCCTCTGTGCAGGTTGGTGCTACTTGGTTGGATGGTTTGAATGAGTGATTGACTCATACCAGTGCTAAGATGTTCAGAGATTTATGCTCATTCATGTAGGAGCTCTGCAGATGTCTGCTCAGTGTGTGTGATGTGCATGTCTGTGCTTTCACACGAGGGGGGAGACCAAGCACTCACTAGTTATCGGAGGGAATAATTTCACTCTCGCTCCTTTTCTGCAGATCATTTCATTACCATAAATTCTTCACCAGCAACTGTCTTCCAAAATGGGTTTATGTAACAGTGACAATAAAGACATATATTGTTACATAGGACTAAGAAATGCAACAGATGTAATGTATAAATAATGTTTTTAAGCTGTCAACAATTCAGGGGATAACGAACTTGGATGAAACAGACTCAGGATAAAACCAGCTGCTCGTGTGGAGGTGCAGGTGACTGTGTGCGCGTGTTGTTTTCATGACAGAGTACGCATTGAAAAATGTGTTTGTGTGTGCTCATGTGTTTATGTTTAAGCAGTGTAAAATGCATGTGACCAGCTGATCCATTCCATGCTCACAGTTGTGTTGTTGTTTAAGCTGGAGTTTCACTGGCATGTGGAAGTGTTGTGAATATACAATGAGGCAGTGTCGCTGTAGCGCAGAGAGGGAGCACCTTGAAGTCCACGTGAGGGAGCGCTCAGCCCAACCCAAACCCTAAACTCATTACAGACTCTGCAGGGACGCACCGCCTCTCACTGACTCACTCGTGGTTATTGGATTGGCTCGCTTATTACTGTCCACTTTAAATCCGTGAAATGAATCTCAAAGAAATTCAGATCCGCTTTGAATTGTGCACTTGCATCAGCGATACATCAGTGCTCTGATTTGTTCCGTGGTTAATGTCAACTGTTTACGTGAAGCTGCAGATGATAACTGCACGAGTGTGTGTGTGTGTGTGTGTGTGTGTGTGTGTGTGTGTTGTAGGAAGTGAGCAGCTGTGACAGTTCTGTTCCACCTCCTCTGCGATTGTGCTGCAGGTCCCAGTAGATGCAGGATCTGTGCACCACTGTCATCAATCCTGTATGCGTGTGTGTGTGTGTTTGTGTGTGTAGACAGTGACTGGTGTCCCTCATTATCAGTTCATCTTTGGTGGTTGCCTCTCCAGCCAAAATAACAACTAATGAGGCTTATGATTATAAGCCCTCATCATTTAGATGCTGATCAAAGAGCCATCGCTTGTTGTCACTTGTCATTGCACAATAACACACACACATCGGATTTATTCAGCTCTGAAGGTCAATCATCGAGAGAGGTTTTCCACACTTGAGGGATGCCTTGAGCCATTTTTGGAAACAGCCGTTCCTGTTTCCCCTGGCAACCAATCTTATCACTACCCCATTGCAGATACAAGACGCACACATACAAAGATGCACACACACAGACCCAGTACACCAGCAGAGAGACAGGATGATCTATGTCCAAAGGGATCAATTTGCCCATGTGCATGCGCATACGCACACAATGGACAAATGGACACACATACGCACAGGTACACACACACACACACACCCACACAAGTCCCTGAGGAAACTTTCTCGCAAACACATCCAGTAATGTGGGAGCTGTTGCTTCCAGTTATCTTGTAAAAGGAGGAAGAATGCTAATGTGATTAGCTTAGAATTTGAAGGGAGGGCCAGGGAGGGACAAAAATCACACACAAGCACATTTTGCAGAGACATGAAAAGATTTTTATTGTGTCCTTTTTTCCTGAACATGCAGTTCACTACTCGGACATAATCGGATATTGATCAGAGGCCTTGAGACAGATTGATTACAAGAGTGATTAAGGTGATTGATCTGGAACTCGTTGTCAGGTCGTGTTTCAAACTCAATATGCTATACACCAAACAGACCACACAGAAATGTATTTTAACTAAATTATAATAACAGTTACTTAAAGTGATTAAAAAAGAACTTCATTTAATAGAATGCATACATAAACAGCAGTGACTCCACCACCATTGACTGTTTTTCATACTTAGTGCTTCAAACGTAGTGCTTAAACTGTATTGTGGTTCCATGCTTCATGTCTTTTTGGGGTATTTCCCAATATAAAATGGTGATTTAAAACAAAAGCAAACCATAAAATGTCATTGTGGAAAAAAAAGCTGCCTCGATAAAGCATTTAGCAGAACTGTTGCTCAGCATTCTTGCCATAGGGTTTCCCACAGAGACGTCTCTGTCAGTCAGGCACAGCAAACAGATTCCTGACTGTCATGTTAAAGTGGACATTTTCTCTGTCGATAGTAAAATGAGCTGTCACTGCTGCAGCTACATGTCACATACTTCATTTAGGGGGAAAAAAAAAATAGCAAATGCAGTTTTTGAAAGGTTTGTGTATTTTCCCATATGGCTGATGAAGAATGACACGTGGGTCTAATGTCAGCTTATGGGCTGTAGAACCCCACCTTTTAAATTCGAAGCATGTGATCAGAGCCAGAATCAGTTCATTCAGTTGAGTGCATGCTTTCACGTTTTCAGCTTTGGTAAACTTTGACACAGAACACCGCACCTCTCGCCACATGCAAGTGGTCTTGACAGTGCCGAGCTTAGAGGAAGCCAGTGCATTAGCTGTCTCACACCATCCAAGTGCATATAGCCCTGTTGTCATAAGTGCATTCACACATTCAGATGCACGATTTGGTGATGATGCAGTCAAATACTGCATGTGTTCTGTTTGGGGAATATTGTTTCGAGGTGTCACCTAGTTTCCTCAACTTGTAGCTGTCACACGTCGTGTTCTGCCAGAGTTTGTTGGCAACATGTGGTTGTAAACGGATGTTAGCCTTCAAACAGAAAGAAAAGGACTGGTACTGTAAATGTATCTTAAACACTCCAACCTGCTCATGCACGTTACACACAATGCACACAAACGTGCACTCACCGTAACGTGGATGTTTGTTGTGCACCTGCTGTTTTCCACACCAGGTGCTGCTGGTCTGAAGAGGCCTGTGGTCAGAAAGATGAGGGGATGTGGAGGAGGGTGGAACGCCTCTCATAAACTGATTTGCTTTGTCACGGAGTCATTTATGGGAATGAGAGTACAATTTCCTTCACTGTTTCACTGCATTTTTCTTTGACTAATGGATTTGTATTTAGTGTACAGGATGTGTGGGTTGCACAGTTATATATTTATCCAATTATTGCCAAAATAGGTGTAATTCAAGACCAGAAGGAACGCCCATAGCAGCTGAATGTATGGCTTCAAATTAGGGTGAATTGGTCTGAAATGGTCTGTCGAAATCAATGAGGGCTTGGTGGAAGAATAAGAAACACACAAACTGTGTGCAACACACATAGTGATACTGACAATAACAGACCAGAAAATGGAGCATACATTACCCCCATGGTTGTCACATTTTCACTGAATGCAAATTCAGCTCATCCCAATCTTGTAAAACACTGTAGTACCTGCATGCTGTATAAAGAGGGTCATTTATTATTGTCAAGTCTGCTCCTCCACTGTTCCCTTTCCACAGGTTCCACAGGTTTTGTTTGTTTCAGCTTATGCAGTTTGTATTAAAGATGCAAAATATAGGAGGCTGGAATGGAAAGGTATAGCCAAGTTGAAACAGTGCAGGAGAGAAGCGGTAAGACGGCTCTGTCTGTCCTCAGTAATAGTTCAGATAATGAAAACACGTCAGTGACAGCAATAGAGGATATCACAGTAAATTTAAATATGCTCTTCATTCAGCTGCACTGCACCAGCAGACGACAGAGCAGCAGTCCAGCAGCCTTTTCACATGTTTTTACCTTTCCCTTTGTTGTGAATATGTTTTTCTATGTATACTTTTAACAGCCCACAGCAGGTCCAGTCTAGTGTGATTAAAGCAGCCAATTACTCACCGATTAAAGTGGCCTAATGGATTGCTATTCACAACAAATAGATTCCAAAACAATCCAAAATCTCCCTAATTAATTTCTTTATTGACTACAGGAGGCTTTTTTAATTCTGTCACTGATCTTTTTGTTGAGCTGATAATATTGTGCTATTTAGCTCATAATTCCTGATTCATGGGATATTGCCCACACTAGGTGTGTGTGTATGTGTGTGCACGTGTATGTGAACCGTGCCAGTATTCAGCCTCACTGCTCTCTTTAAGGTGAATAGCAATAACATAAGGACACAGAGAGAAAGAGAGAGATGGAGAGAAAGATGAGAGATGAGGGACCATAAATAAGTGATGGGGTGTTGAGAGGGTGCTGTATGTCTGTAGGGTTATCTACAGGGAGACTATCCTTTAAACACACTCACACACACAGAGAGGACGAGGGGGGCGGGCGGTGGGGGAGAGAAGCTCTTAGCCTTTACTGAGGCGCTTCGCCTGTCAGCACATATCTGCCTCAAAGCAACATGAAGAGCTAAGAGCGAGAGAAAGAGAGGGCTGAGAGGAAAAAATGCTGGAGTGAAGGAAAAGACTAACTCAAGAAGGTGTTAGTGGATGAGTGAGCCACAGTTAATGAGAGAGAGAGAGGTAAAGAAAGAAAGAGGGAGGGCGCTTCTCATACTTTCTCTCCCTTAAAGCCCGAGCCGAGCGCTCTCTCTCCACTCAGTGGCACTGCAGGCTGGGGAAAGCACTGAAACATTTCTCTCTCTCTTATTAGCAACACTATCTGTCTCACTCAGTCACTCACCCGTACGCGCATCCCTCACTCTCCCTCCAGGTGATCACTCCGTTCCGTAGGCTCATCCTCTGTGCCGAGAACAGGAAAGAGATGGAGGACTGGATCAGCTCGCTGAAGTCCGTCCAGTCCAGAGAGCATTACGAGGTAAGAATCCCTTTCCAAATGAGCACAGAGACCGATCCAAGCCAGTTTGTTTGTGTGGCAGGGAGGGGACGAAGAGATGGAGGAGAGAGATGGGGAGTGTTAAGACATAGTGCTGCAGGAACAATAGATCTAGGTTTAGGTGTATCTGATTTGAGAGACAGTGATGTTTATACCTAATATTTCCTACCCAAGGCTTTACCTAAAAGTGAATGTATCCTGTTAATGTTTTTGGTTATTACAAAAAAAAGTGCACATAATCTAGTGATGAGCCTAGATGGGTGTGTGAACGGTAGTGGGAATAAGAATTGCATGTTGTGTGTCATCATATGCAGTAGATTGAGGGGGGATCTAGGAAGTTGTTAGATCAGAGGCAAAGCACTTATGTTCAGTTTTGAGGCCCGAAGAACCAGTGAACACACTGAAGCATGTAAGGACACTCATGTACATTCACAGGTGTCCAACTCCAGAGTCAGACACAGCAGAGAACACAGGCACACCGTATAATCTGTATCAGAAGTACATTGTGTACATGGATACCCGGATACAAAAACCAGACATATGTTGACCACCACAAAGCTCGTGTCTGATTCCGCAGTGGTCCGGTTCCTTTACCCCTTATGACTCATGATAGCACATAAACAGGGAGTGCTTGTATCCACGGTCCACCCCCTTACCGCAACAAACTCAGTTTAATGCTCGCCTTTGTCATCCAAAGACAGTCTTTCTGGAGGAATGAAGACAACGGGCCAACAGCATGACTGTTGACTTATGTGCCATGTTGTCATCAAACCATCCCAAACTGTAGAGAATACTCTGCTGTCAGTGAGAGATGTGAGAGGGGCATAAATCTGGTCGATGTGCTGACAGTGACGAGTTGTGGCCAGCACAGGGAGAAGGGGAGTGCAGGAATAAAGCAGTACTGCATTTTCATGGCTTTGATTTGAGAGGGAAATCTTATATAAGACCCCATCCCTCAGCCCCTTACTGCACCGCAGTGCAGCAGCACCCCCAGAGCTCACACACCACAGGGTACACATATGTGCACACACACACACCGCTGCCAAGATGCCAACACAACACCATTTTAATTACTGTGTTCTCCAATGTACCACTGGTAAGGATCTGAGTGTCCCAATTTCATGAGCACCTGTTACAATTCTACTTACGAAACACAAACTGTATCCAGGGCAATGCCAACTGCTGCAGATGCAACGCCCACACTTGTACGGTGCTCACATTAGCTTGAGCTCCACAGTGAGCTCTCTCCATACACAAATGTGTATGGAAGCATCCACTTGTCCTGACCAGGTGTCACTTTTAGAAAACCCTGGAGCAGCAGAGCACACTAATGACTGTCGGCTAGTAGAGTTCCGATGTGTGTCCTGCTGTGCTCTTTCCTTTTGCCAGGCAGTTTCCCATGTAGTGGCGTCATGAGGCTCCAATAACGCAGTAAGACTTGACTTGATGGGGAAGTGAATTAGCTAATACACAAAGATTGAATGAACTTCAACTGAAGAGGTGTTGGTTTGTGTCTGCTGCTGAAAAATTGTGCTGCTTGATGAAAACAGCCAGTAACAGTAAAATGCAGTCATTCATATGTCACATGTTGTACATTATTATGATGTGCTTGCTCTTCTGTGACTATCATCCCAGTGCTGCCAACCTGTTTTAACCTCTTCTTTGTCAGACGGCACAGTTTAATGTGGAACATTTCTCAGGGATGCACAACTGGTACGCCTGCTCCCATGCACGGCCCACCTTTTGCAACGTCTGTAAAGATAGCTTGTCTGGAGTCACGTCTCACGGCCTCTCCTGTGAAGGTACGTAGCACTCACGAACACTGCACATGCTTATATGTTGTTGTTCTAGTCTAGTAACACACGGTGTTTCCTTGCATAACACTCTCGTAATCCATGGCCTTTTCAAGCAGCTGTCACTCATTTCCACATGTCATTACTGGCTCATTGATGGGCACCCTGCTCTCAGTTTACACATCAGACATACTGTAGTGTTGCAGCAGATCATTTGGAACTGCATGCCTGGAACTTGGCAGATCTTTATGTACTTTGGGAGGGTATATGACTATGTTGCATAAGGACGTGTGAGTCATTGAAGTGAGAAAATTCTTGTCCTTCTGTCTAAGTGGAGCAGATTGGATATAGCGGAGCAAGCGTCGGTCTTTGAAATGCTCTGGGTTGTGGAGTGGGATGTCCACCACACTGGTTGAAGCAGGAGTGAAAAAGCTAGTGGTGAACTGCCTTTAACACTGCACACACTTACGAATATAAGTCTGTATCCACATGCAGTGTTGACTCAAGCTATTTGAATTTTATTTTAGAAAGTCGTGTCTCTCCATTTACCCATAACAGTGGAAAAAAAACCTGCTAATAAATGCTGTGAATGACGCCGCATCTCCTCACCTCATCCGTGGCAGAAGAAGTGTAGTGTTAAGGGGAAGAGGGTTGACATGAGAAGCTGACATTATTTTTTTTTGCTGACACTATTTTTAGTGTAAAATGTCAGTGGCAGGCAGCAGACCTTAATGAGCACCATCTGCATATCCTCTCCTTCTAATTTTGCTAATGTTCCCCTGTGAGTGTGTGCATATATATATGTGTGCACACGTCTCAGTCCACGTGTGCATGTGCATACTGCACATGTGCGCTTGGTTTGGTGTGTATGTGTGAAGGCAGTAAGAGCCTCTCCACTCAGTGCTTCTTGTCCTCTACAATGACGCTGTCTTATGTCAAGAGTAGAGGGAGACAGAGTGAGAAGCCATTAGAGCAGCATCTAACTCCTGTGATCTAAATCAGCTTATCAAACTCCACACATATACACACCTTGAACAAACTATAGGAAGATGCAGTTGAGATTGCAGGGTTTCATCACAACATGGAGTCAAGTTTTACAGTGGACACGAGGTAGTTAGTGGGGCTCTGTACCGGCCTCATAAAGACTGCCTCTCATATTTAGACTATAGAGCACATATTAATCAATAGATCAATAGCTCATTGAGAAGGTGTTCAGCTCAGAGTAGCAGCGAATGTGAGGCGGTGAGAAGGGGATGATCGGTCATGAGAATGAGAAACAGTGTGTGACAACGGGAGAAAGAGGGATGGAAGAAAACAAAGGAGTAGGAGAGTGTCTCTATTAAAAGGCGAGAGCAGCCAGCCAAACAGTTTCACAGCAATCAACGCGTCTTGAATTTCACTTCGATTTCCAGCACAGGATGGTTGGCGGGGATTGATTTGTGTTACGTAGCCACACACACACACACACACACACACACACACACACACACACACACACACACACACACACATAAGCACACACACACGTAGACAAACTCGTCTGCCTTTCTGTCTCTACTTCACCCTCACATAAACACTGGTAGGCCTACACATGATGTTTTCTTCCAGTTTGGTCCATGAATGCTCAGCGTATAGCCTGGCCATTAACAGGCAGTGGTATCATGTCCTCTGAATCCTCTTAATGTTCTGCTAATGCTCTCTAACAGCATTTAGCGGTAAACTAGATTGAACCGTCAATTATTGGTCCGGATATGACTTTTACTTAGTTTGTATATCTGTGTAGACTGCCTAATGACAAGTGTGTGTATGTGTCTCATTTTTGTGTATGAGCAAGGGTGGGCTGGCTAGAAGAAAAGTTCAGACATTATTCATGAGTTTGCTAAGTGCCTCATCCTTAATGGAGAAAAAGACAAGAGCTATCTCCATCTGCCATCTTTACAGGAAATATTCATGTTGTATTTACATTATGGGATTCTGTATTCAGCACATTAAAGTGTGAAATGAGTAACGGCTTCATCTGCCTACCTTCTCGTGCATACTGAGTGAACCTTGACAGATGTTGTGTATATATATATATATATATGTATATATATATATATATATATATATATATAATGGATGTTAAAGTTTTAAATGTTACGTTGTTATCAGCTGAAGATCTTTATTCATCCTGATTATTTTTGTTGAAAATTGAACACATAAGTTCAGCATTTTGGGAAACATCTGCTTTCATGCCAAAAGTCAGATGATAAGGTTGATACCGCTCTCATATCTGTTTAATAAGGAGCAGCCAGGAGACAGTTAGCTTAGCTTTGCATAAAGACTGGAAGCAGGGGGAACAACTAGCCGAGCTCTGTCCAAAGGTAAAAAAGCCCACCGCCCTACCAGCAGCTCCACAGCTCACTGATCTTTACAAAAAAAAAAAAAAAAAGAGTTAACAAATTGCTCTGTTTTTGTGAAGGTAATGTAATCAGGAAGTAACTGCGCCTAGCTGAGAAACAGTCTGCCCATAACCCTGGAAAACCTCAACATGTTGTTTTTACACTTGCATCTTTGTACAAGATGCAAGTGTGAAAACTCAACAAGATGAGCCTGTGGATGGTTAAGTAGGAAGCTATTCTGGGAGAGGTTAACCTTAATTATCTGAAAACATGAATTCAGGATTTTTGAGAACTTCTTCAGTAAATTTTTCAGTAAAAAAATCTTTCAACATGTCAAGACAGTGAATGCTTCTTCTAAGCTGCTCAAAATTTACTGTAAGATGGCATAAGATCAAACCTGCCAGCACATGTACAGGGCCAAAGGCAGGTGTACTGTCGCTAAAAGAAACCACGACTGAGCTATACTCGCAACAACTCTGGCTTCATCTCAGTCTGCCAGTATCGAGGATGCTGAGTGGTGTTGATGAATGAGTGGAAGGGAAAGCATACAGTATTGACCATGTGGTCTGATTTGTTCTCGTTTGCCTCCTCTGTTAATCTGTTGAAGCACTGGGATCAGGCTACTGAGAATATTGGTGAGACTGATCACATGTAGCAGACGTTTACGTTCGCCAGTTCACCCTTGCACAGAGCAGCTATACAAACACACACACGTATGTACATTATGCGAGTCAGTGTCAGCACAGCACCAGAGGCTGTACAGATGTTTGGTTTTAACACAGTAATCCAGGCAATCCAGCAGGTATCCTGATCGATGTGTGGTCCAGGGTTTAGGTGCCTCTTAGCCCGGCTGTAGATTTCCTGTTGCTGGTCGCAGATAAATGCATTGAAACCTGTGACGTGGAGCTAAGTCCTTATGCTTTGTCAGATTCGTAAGTGCAGAACAGGCTTAGGGAGGTTAGCAATTACGCCCACTGACATCTCATTAGGGCTGGATCCATTAGAACACTGTACTTTGTGAGGTGTGTCTGTTTCTGAATCATGCATCAGTGTCCGGTGTTTTTCAGCCTTTTTGTGGAAAAAATCTATAGAAATCAATGAAATTTTGCATTTTAGGTGCAATTGGTCTGGGAACGTTTTAAATTGACCTCTTAAATTACCTCTGTATCTGATAATGCCTGGGCATGAGCTAAATGTCATTCCCATCACACAATCACACGCTGATATATTTTAGAATGAATCACTGTTCTGTTTAGTCAAAAACAGTTCAGAACCAATGACTGTGATATCATTTATTTTGTTTTATTCCTCAGAAGCGTCCATCTAATGTAGTGCTACAATATGAAGCTGCTGAGTAATGTTGATGGCTGTTAACGGCGAACACGTCGTCAGACTCATATGTGTGTTGGCTGTGTTTTCAGTGTGCAAATTCAAAGCCCATAAACGCTGTGCTGTCAGAGCCACTAACAACTGTAAATGGACAACCCTGGCTTCCATAGGAAAGGATATTATTGAGGATGAGGATGGGGTAAGTTAGTGTGTAAAGTTCATTCTGAATTGAAAAGGCATCCGTGTGTTGTAATGCATTGGGTTTTGCATGCTGTAGAGGTTATCCTAAAGGTTATAAAGCCCCTTGAAGCAAAGTTGTGATTTGTGAAATTACACTGTATAAATCAATTGACTTCACTTTACTCTGTTACTATGCCCTTTGGATTGCCTTGTTTTCTATGGAGAGCTGGTAAAAATGATGTGCTGCGGGCTTTTCCTCAAGCAAAGAAAAAAGAAAATTCTGGGAAAATACTGAAACTGTGTGTGTGTGTGTGTGTGTGTGTGTGTGTGTGTGTGTGTGTGCGCACAGATTGCTATGCCTCACCAGTGGTTGGAAGGCAACCTGCCTGTCAGTGCCAAGTGTGCCGTGTGTGATAAGACATGTGGCAGCGTACTGAGACTGCAGGACTGGCGCTGCCTCTGGTGCAAAGCTATGGTGAGACATCTGTCTTGTAAATGCTTGATTTGCTCCTGCTAAATTACATCTAAACAGGATTAAACTGACACAAAAAAGCTTATCATTTCAGTCGTAGTGAGAACACGACACAAGTCAACAAAAAGCATAGTCTCAGTATTGAATGTGTCTCCAGAGTCATATCTCAGAATAACTGAACAGTTTTTTGTTAATTGTTTGCAGCATGGAGGCTTGTAACCGCAACTGTTGTTTAACATGCTGGCAACCACAGTTAGGCTATAGCATTCGATAAATATATGACAGGATAAATACATGACAGTTACATGTCGCTGAACGATGAATCTTGACTGAGGGATGGTCTGGAATGCTGCAGTGCTGTTTTTCATCAGCAGTGATCCATCAGTTATCCATCCGCTCTTTGCTGCTCCTTCCAGCTCTCACTTTAGGAGAAGGGCTTATACATGATTACAGCAGTGTGTGGATTTATGTAGTTTATGTCTTTTTATATTTGCAGTTGTAGTCTCTGTTTAAAAGATTACTATACAGTAACTTAGTATTTATTATTTATGTTTGTTTTTGTTTTTTTTTTTGTAACAATGTGCATTCCCTAACATTGCTGCAAATGTGTCAGTGTAAGCCAAATGGCTGATTTCATAGTTTTATTAAAATAACTATGAAACAGTCATGTTTAAAGGCAGACAACATGTCAAATCATTACCAGTAGTGTGTTTCTTTAAAAACACCATACCAGTAGGGGATTTTATATCATTGTTATTGTACATCTGTATGAGAGACAAGATGATGAAGTCTTGAATCTTCCACAAATGTTTCCATTTTATTTTCTGTCGTGTGTCTAGGTGCACACAGCCTGTATGGACCTGTACCCCCGCAAGTGTCCTCTAGGTCAATGCAAAGTCTCCATCATTCCCCCAACTGCCCTCAATAGCATCGACTCAGATGGTAAGCACCACACACAGACACACACACAGACACACACACTCACACACACAGCCATCACAGTGACTCAGTCAAAGGGTCAGGTGTTAGAGAGAGGGACAGAGCGCTGGTATTGTGTGCCAGGAAATTGTGCATTTTTCGTGGCTAAAAATAGCCCTATCTGACAGGTCGACACACACCTTTCTGAGGACTAAAAATAGATCAGCATCGTGTGTGAGAAGAATTTTAATTGGATGCTTCACAACTCCGTGAAACTGGACGCACATACTCATCATGCCACAATTCATGGAAGCATACAGACATCACTGAATAAGATGCAGATGGCTTCAAAGCACCGTGAGGATTGCTTCAGGCTCTCTCTTCAGCATGTGTGTTTTTGTATATTTTGTTTTTCGTTTTGTTAATAGATGACGACTGTGTTCAACTGTCTATACATGTGTGTGTTTGTGTGTGTGTGTGTGTGTGTGTGCTTGCCAGCGTGTACATTTAACCCATTTTAGATGGAGATCAGCACCTGTCAGACAGACTCAGATAAGCACGATGTGTGATTGGATTACTGCTGCTGAATCCAATGGCTTGGTCTCGTGCACACATATGCATATGCAGTGCACACAGCCCACTGTGTCTGTAAAAAGCTGGCATCAGCTAATTGGTCGATGGATAAAGAGAGGCAGAGAGAGGGAGGAAGGGGGATCCAGATGCTGGGAGGAGGATAAAACAAAAAGAAAATGAAGAAGGGCAAAGAGAAGATATATCCTTTGGCTTCATCTCTCCCTCTCTCTCTCTCTCTGCCCTTCACTCTCTCTGCATCTCTTCACGTTCCAGGAGATTGGTTGTAATTGGCTGGAGGGCAGACTGTAACACGTGCTGGTGCGTTGTGACTCCCCCGCCTCTCCCTTCCTCCCTCCTTCCCGTCCACTCACCCTCCCTCAATCCATCCATTACTGACAACATCACAGAGGGAGAGAGAGAAATGCAGAAAGGAAAGAATCAAAGAATGTAGACAGAGACATTGAAGAGTAGACAGAAAAAGTGAAGGAGGACGCAAGAGAGAAAAGAAAAGGAGAGACAGGAGTCGATAGCAGTGCCGCACACACACACACACACGCTATGGTGGAAGCCCTAATGTGCACAAAGCTGGGGGTGTACAGATTATGTTGTAAGCACAGAAACCTCTTGCATTACCTCCCACAGATTAGTATATATATGTGTGTGCGTGTATGTGTGTGTGCTCATACCAGTAAAACAGCAAAACACGTGTTTTTAGCATGTGCCATGCTGCTATATATTATTCAACCCTCCTGCACGCAGAGACTTTGATGAGGTTGTTTAACGATGACAGAGTCGTCTCATGCAAGCCGCTGCATCCAGTGCTGCTGCTCCAGTTCAAGCTGCACCCTGGTTACTGGTTAGAGAGTGTTAAAGGGAAGAGCTCAAGTTAGTCAAGTCTCAACTTTATCGATACAGCCCAATAGCACAAATCACAAAATTTCCTCAAGGTGCTTTAAAATCCATACAGCGTACTGCACCCTCTGTCCTCAGACCCTTGATTGGAGTACCATGCAGACATGCAATATAGTGTGCAGTGCTCAGAGCATTCAACAGATTTTCACTCTCTCCTTTTCTGTTGCCGTTTCCCCACAGGTTTCTGGAAGGCCACCTGCCCCCCGTCATGTGCCAGTCCCCTCCTGGTCTTTGTCAACTCCAAAAGTGGTGACAACCAGGGAGTGAAATTTCTGCGGCGCTTCAAGCAGCTCCTCAATCCGGCTCAAGTCTTCGACCTGGTCAATGGTGGGCCGCACCTCGGGTAAATAAACTGACACAGCCTCCCAAACACAGAAATCATCCATATATATGTGCATGTTCTGCATTCCAAAGCATTATTTTCTATACTTGAAATCTGATCCTATGCAATAAGTGAATACTCTACGTGTATGTGTGTCTGTTTTTGTCAGTCTGCGCTTGTTTCAGAAGTTTGACAACTTCCGGATTCTGGTATGTGGAGGCGATGGGAGCGTGGGCTGGGTCCTGTCAGAGATCGACAAACTCAATCTGCACAAACAGGTACTGTAATAAACAGCATTATGGAGACATTGTAATATCAAAGAAACACAGCACTGAGCAGAGATTTGAATGTCACTAGTAGGATGGTCATTTATTTCTCCTGTATTCAAAATTAATTACAATTGCCTGCTGTCATAACAACGACAATAATAATAAACTTCATTTGTATATTATCTTTCATATAAGAATTGCAGCTCAAAGTGCTTTACAACAACTACACATATTATGTAGATAATCCTGTACATTTAAATTCAGAAATTGTTGAGGTAGATAGAAAATGATGTGTCCTTGTTCAAGGTGCCAGCTGAGCTTTTTGCTCCTGGCCAGCTTACATATAGACATGCACTCATTATATAGGCATGTATTCCCTCGTGCCAAATTAACCCTCTGCATGTGTTTCAGTGCCAGCTTGGGGTGTTGCCCTTGGGCACGGGCAACGATCTGGCACGCGTGCTGGGCTGGGGCCCGTCGTGTGACGATGACACCCAGCTGCCCCAGATCCTGGAGAAGTTGGAGAGAGCCAGCACCAAGATGCTAGACCGCTGGAGCATCATGACCTATGAGATTAAGATCCCACCCAAACACAGCTGCCCCACCACGCCTGAGGGAGCTGACGACTGCCAGGTACTCACAGGAGCTGACAGATATTCACACGCATCAGTAGACACAATCAAACCCAGCAGGGCTTCCAGACAGACAGACATGAGTAGGAGGTAGTTGGATGCGGAACATGCTGAAAATAGTGCCTGACATTTTCAGTTCAACTTAAACTTAGCTTCGATTCAAAACTGGACATATGACCCACGAGTCCAGTGTTTAATCTACGATTGTAGATACTGCGGTATTCTAACATTTTGCAATTTTTTAAGTACTGTTGAGAGAAATCTGCTTTAAACTGTAGTGCTTGCTGCAAGCTACAGTGTTCATGTGTTGTTTTTGAATACTAAGAAACTCTTGTTTTCTGTACCAGTTTCACATTTCAGCCTATGAAGACTCAGTAGCTGCTCACCTGACAAAGATCCTCAACTCTGAGCAGCACTCTGTGGTCATCTCCTCTGCCAAGTAAGTGTTCTCACACAGTAACATGACCCCAAACAAGCCGACTAGGATTGCCTGCAAATAACCAACTACAACAATTCTTAGATTTCAAAAATCCTGTTTTTTAACTGACATTGTTCGATTACATCATTATTTTCATGGCATTTTGTTTAAAGCAGAGTTGTCATGGAAACAATAAATAATCATATGATAAATAGTCATATATTATACCAAGAAACGCTGAAGTTTTCTTCCCGTTTATTAGGATCCTGTGTGAAACAGTGAAGGATTTTGTTGCCAAAGTGGGGAAAGCTTATGAAAAAAGTACAGAGAACGCTGAGGAGTGCGACACGATGTCTCTCAAAGTAAGCCTCAAATCAATGCAGTTAACATCCATCTTCCGCCTGTGCTGAAGGGCCACTCCCTGTATATTCAATTTCTGCTAATTTGCCATCCCCTGAATGGTGCCACAGCACACTCGAGCCCTTGTTTGTGTCTCCTCTCCTCTGTGCCCACCAGTGTGCCATCCTGAATGAGAAACTGGACTCCCTCCTCCAGACCCTCAACACAGAGTGCCAGGCGATACCTTCACTTCCCCACTCCACTCCTCCTATTGTAGAGGAGGAGCAGGAGGAGGAGGAAGAAGAGGAGGAGGCCAGCGAGGAGAGCCTGACAGAGCTGAAGGAGAAGCTGGAAGAGGAAGAGACGGAGAAGGGACAGCAGCTGTTCAAAAGCAGGGAACAGCTGATGCTGAGGGCCAACAGTGTGAAGAAAGCCGTGCGACAGATCATAGAACAGGCCGAGAGAGGTAACACATACAGAGTTATCATGGAGGGAAAGCCCAAAATCCAGTTCACCCGTTTGGTGAAGGAGATTAATCGTTTCGCACTGACATGTCTTCTGAAATCTTGTTTGGAAACTGCATTGGGAATGAAGATTTCATTTATCGCAACATCACTCTTTATAAAATGCAATCTCTGCACAGAACGAGAAACTTGCCAGGCATGTACTGTACATGCACTGTGCCATGTAATGCACACTGTCCTCTGTCTCCTGTGTTTCCTGTTTTCAGTGGTTGATGAGCAGAACGCCCATACAGAGGAGACCGAGCTGCCATCTCTTCTCGAGTTCAGGAAGTACAGTGAGGAGGAGAACAGAGACAGTGAAAAGGATGAGGATACCAAGGAACTGGAAGCAGTGCCATGTAAGAGCGCCACTGCTTCTGCTACTGCTGCTTCGGCTCTGGTTCAGATCTCTGACCTGTCTGGCCTGGACTCATTCTAAGTCTGTGACCTGTTCACAAACCTTTTACCTGCTTGGCCCTGATGCATTTCCATCCTGGGCCATTTCCAGAACACTTAACCTGTCCAGCCCTGCCTGTTTGATTTCCAAGTCTTCCACTTTGCCAGCTGGCATTGTTCTCTGAAAAGCCATTTTTAATTGGTGGCTGAGGCCTGCTTTGAAAAGATAACTGAGTAGAAAGTAGTTATGCCTGCCTCACCTAGTGGATGGGTTCAAACACATTCCCTCCTTTTCCCTGCTGAGAGAGGAAACATTGCTCCTGTATTCCCATCATTGAGGCAAACTTGAGGATTGACAAAATATAAAAGTCAATATTATTCTCCTTTTAATGGAAAGAAGACTAAAAGAGTGATGTTATTGTTTAAATGGTATGAAAGAAAACTACTGCTTGTACTTTAAAGTAAATAGAGATAGATCACACAGGATTTAAATGTTGCCACCTTGTGGATATTGCACTCCCTGCACCACAGAGAACCAGACACATAGCTAATGGAAAAAAGTGCTGCTGACGCAAATCATGTTTCCTGTCATAAATAAACTCAAGGATTAGTGGTAAAAGTGCCTGGAGAAAGCATGCTCTCCTGTAATATGCCTCCTCTTGCACCAGGCTATGCTGTTTATCTCTCCATCTTCAGTCTCCACAACAGTCAACTTCTTTAATAGTAAATTATTGAACCTGTTGAAACTGTGGTGGCAGGGCAGCTATAAAGCCTGTGTGTGCCTGTGTATATGTGTCTGAATGTGTGAAGCTTTTTATGTGGACACACATGCACGTTACTGTGTGTAAATGTCTAAGTGTGCCTCTGTGAGTGTGTGTGCACGGGCCTCAGGATGTGTTATTGTCTTAGGGGCAGAAGTTCTTCCTGTTTATCATGGGCCTGCTTCCTTCCTTCCACACGTTTTCCAGCCGTTGGAAGACTAGGAGGTATCAGTCAAACCCTCTGCTTTGTATCCTCTCCTTGTTTCCTCTTATTGCCTCCTACCTCCTTCCTGACCTGGACACGAATGCATAGCTGCTGAAAGCTAAAAATAAGAGGGTAAACGTGAAGCTATACTTTCTCAGCTGTGCAGCACTACCTAATATTCTAAATGAGACGGAAGTTTTTACAAACCCATCAACAGTCATCCAGAATATATGGAAAATCCTCATGATTTTGTACACGCACAGCTACAACAATACAATTTACCCACCAAATCCTTCAGATTAAACTGCTTTATTACATGTGAAAATGCTCCTGTTACCCTCCACTTTATCCTTAAGAATTGTAGTGGTTTCAGAGAGTTGGAGGGCATAAACAGTGTACCTACTTTAGTTTTAAAAATGTCATAATAGTGGAACACACCTGTATATCAAACCTCAAGGTAATTTCCCAGAATGACATTACTTAACACCTATAACAATTCCCTGCTTTTATTCTGACGACCTGCTGTTCAGTGTCATATTAAATCAGCAGTGTTGGTGTGTGTGTAAATGAGAATTTGTGTCAGAAAATCTGTTTCTGAACGTGTTCCAGCATCAACCAACCACTGAGGATCATTGTCACTTGATATTTGTTCATTTTCCTGTGTGTATGCAGCCCAGCCCATTCAAAGCAGCTGCAGTGAGTTTTGTTATGCCCCCTGGTGGGATGAGACGGTGGTGTCACATTAAAACGTCGCGCCATTGTGTTTTCTCTGTTGTCTGTGATCTAATGAACCAGGAATATCAACCTAAAACCATTTGAGCGGAGGAAAAGCATGATAATATGTTTTTCGCTCTCTGTGTGTCCAGCTGCTAAGAGTCCCTGTTCTCCAACTGAGAGGAGGGTGAGCCGCAGCACCCAGTCCTGTGGTTCCTTCACCATCACCCCCTTCACCACCAGCAAGGAGAACCTCCCTGTACTCAACACACGCATCATCTGCCCTGGTAAACACAAACACACATGCACAACTAGACATTATATTTCAAAGCATGCATACAAGTAATTTTCCTTCACCTGACCTTCACAAAACACACAAGGAGAGGATGGCTCGGACATTTCAACTCATATGACAGATGTGTGTGTGTGTGTGTGTGTGTGTGTGTGTGTGTGTGTCTGTGTGTGTGTGTGTGTGCAGGCTTGCGGGCAGGTCTAGCTGCCTCCATCGCTGGCAGCTCCATCATTAGCAAGATGCTGCTGGCAAACATCGACCCCTTTGGGGCCACACCCTTCATCGACCCCGACCTTGATTCACTGTAAGAGCCACTTCTCTTTGCGTCCATGTACAAAATCTATGTCCACATCTGTCTCTCTCTCTATTTGTCCCTAATTTAGCATGATTTATGTGTGAGCTGACCGGCTGTGTGTCTGTTTCTGTGGCTGTTTTCCCACCCAGAGAGGGCTACATGGAGAAGTGTGTGATGAACAACTACTTTGGCATCGGCCTGGATGCCAAGATCTCCCTGGAGTTCAACAACAAACGAGAGGAGCACCCAGAGAAATGCAGGTGAGACACAGTGCCTGTACGTCCAGGCATCTCAGCCACCGAACAATCAAGCAATCAGACATCAAGGTTTTTTTTTTTAGTCTGTGAAATCTGCTATACTAGACAGATACCAGATAACAACATTTTAAGGTCCTTCCAGTTCATTCGTTCCAGTTCAATCACACTCTCTGCTCCTCCTGCACAGGAGTCGTACCAAGAACATGATGTGGTATGGTGTTCTGGGCACAAAGGAGCTTCTGCAGAGAACCTACAAGAACCTGGAGCAGAAAGTCCAGCTAGAGGTGAGAAGGGGAAGAACAGCAGAGAACACTTGCTTTTACTTAAAAATGTCTGAAAAATGATAGCAAACAATAGGGTGGACTTGCTGAAACATGTCCCTGTCCCCTTCGCTTGCTGGTCCAGCTGAGCTCTGCTTGCTTATTGTCTTTCCCAGTGTGACGGCCAGTATATTCCCCTTCCCAGCCTTCAGGGGATCGCAGTGTTAAACATTCCTAGCTACGCAGGCGGGACCAACTTCTGGGGTGGCACCAAGGAGGATGATGTGAGTACATTTACAGTCCAATAATGTTCATGTTAATGTTCCATCCTGCTGGAAGTGCCCTCGGTAGGTGACTCAGATCAAAGGGTGCTTTCTTCCTCAAGCTAATGTCAGAAATTGACTAGATTGCTGTGTCAAGGCTTCACCTCTCTTTTTCTGTCTCTCAGTCTTTCTCTCTCATTTTCTGTGACGTGAACTATGGAAAGATCCTGGTGTAACATGGCCCTGGTAGCCTGGAGGTGCTGGGGGAGGGATGGGTAGAGAGATATTTGTGCTTGTTTGTTTAAGGCTTGGAGCACAAGGGCTGCTGAGGGATTAGAGTTAGTTTGCACACACATGCACACACACGCACACACGCACCCTTAGTGAGCCCCTGCAGAGGTTACCCTTGGACACACACATACAGTATGTGCATTTGGTGTTACGTAACTTTTGCTGGAGAGGAGGAAACTGCAACAGGGAGAGGACATTTAGTTAGACTTAGTCATCACGCACGCACGCACACACACACACACATTACAAGTTTTCTCTTTGTCATAATATGTCTGATTCGTGGTGTAATCATACGCTTTGACACACTGCAGCTGATGTGTAGTTTCACTCTAAAACAGAGAGTTTATTTGAAAATCTCCCCTCTGTCTCTGATCAACATGTTACCACCTCGACGTCAGCACTGAACACAGCACTGAACTTTTTGCTGAACGTGTTTTGGTTTCCATCTAGTGGCTGAGGCTCCACATGACAGCACAACTGATCAAGTTCTTTGATCATTTCATCTCAGCAAAATGTGACCTATCCAGAAGTCCTCTTTTTTCTTTTTTTTTCCAACTGAACCTCTCTCTGTGTACTTGTGCGGATGCAGACTCCACATTACTGTGACCTTTTCAGCAGCCGTTTGCTGGCAGAGATCAATTATGGACTTGTTGGGAGCCTCCTCTCGCAGAAACAATTAAATTCTGATTGAGGCCTCAGCTAAACTGAGCTGACAGGACAAAATGTCTCCTTTAAGGCAGGTTTTTACTAGAAGAAGATATATTAGTTCACTAATCCTCCCTGTCACATTAACAGATGAGGCTGGTCATACTTTATATTCTTCTTCTTGTCAACAGATGTCATGAACAGACCAAAACCAACAGTGGCATACTCAAAAAAACTGAGAAAAGGATCTTTTCATGAAGTTTGCTAACAAACTGAAAAACACAGAGTAACACCAGCTGAATTCTTAAAGGTTTAAACGATTACTTACACAATCAGCAGTTGCAACATGGTATCACACACACAGCTCCTGAGTGTCATTATTGTGTTGTGCAGATCTTCTGTGCCCCGTCATTTGATGACAAGATCCTGGAAGTTGTGGCTGTGTTTGGGAGCATGCAGATGGCTGTGTCCAGAGTCATCAAATTACAACACCACCGCATAGCACAGGTGAGAACACACACTCAAAACAAAATGAAAATAAAAGACTTATGCATAAAAGTGTATGTAGATCTAATCTAAGCCTCTCTGTCCCAATCAGTGTCGAACAGTAAAGATTACTATCCTGGGTGATGAGGGGGTTCCAATTCAGGTGGACGGTGAGGCCTGGATCCAACCGCCTGGAGTCATCAAGATCCAGCACAAGAACAGAGCTCAGATGCTCACCAGAGACCGGGTGAGGAAGAGAGAGTGGTGCTCAGTGAAGAGCAGTTGGTGTCTGGAAAGCTTGGAGAATAAAATGAAGTGGAGTAAGGGGCTTGGGTTTCGTGTGAGTGTGAGTTGGTAGATGGACAAAGCTTCACAAGAATTGCTTTACATGATGTGTACTTGTTCTTTGATTTTCCCTGCAGGCATTTGAGAACACGTTGAAGTCATGGGAGGACAAACTGAAGTACGATAAGCCTCCTTTGCGGCCTCACCTCTACCCGCAGCAGTCTGTGGATCTGGCTACAGAGGAGGAGGCCGCCCTGGTGCAGATGTGCTCCAGAGCTGCAGAAGAGCTCATTACAAGGTAACTATGTACCACCATCAATATCAGGTCTCACATCCACTGACTTTACAGATAATAATTTTGTTTTTTTGGCATGAATCATACTCACCGTCATGTGCTTTGTCTAATCACAGGATATGTGAGGCTGCAAAGACCAATGGGCTTTTAGAGCAGGAACTGGCTCATGCTGTTAATGCTGCGTCTCACGCCATCAACAAAACACACCCCAAGTTCCCAGAGGTTAGCTATCAGCGAATGTCACACAACATACAGTGGTTTCCACTGAGCATTGAGATGTTGCTGTGTGATTTTCTTAGCTGCATGATGCAGAGTTTAAGACTTGTTTTCTGCACAGCTCTCTGAAACCTGATTGCTATCCACAGAAGCTGCAGTTTTAGTTTAAACTCACTTGTTGAACCTTGTAAATGGAAATGATTTACTTGCCTCCAGAGGTCACTGAATTGAAGGTTTAAGTTAAACCCTTTTGCACAAGTGGTTATCTAAAGTTGAGTGTCACAGAGAGTAGTTAAAACTGTTAAAGGCATTCTGCTGCAAGTGATAATATTATTCTTTAAATATTTCAGAACATTAATATATGTCTGTACGTGTGGTGTTACAGACTATTCCTTTAAAATATGTCGCATTTCCCTCACTTTCTAAAGCTGCAGAGAGAGCTCTTGATAGTCTTTGATAAGCTCACAAACTGAAAAGGCCAATTTATAGCAACTATGTTGAGGACCTGTATTGTCAGTAAGAATAACAAAAAGTAGTCAGAAACAATAAGATAATGTATTTTGTTCAGTATAATTCTATTCTGCGATTTAGCAATTTGTGAAAATTTAATTTAAAGAAACAAGACCAATATTTAAAACACAGCAACAACAGCCTTCACTGTGTGTGGCATTCTGCGGCACCTTTGAATTACCTGTACTGCTTTTTAAAACAAGCTAACACCATCACTTTGAACTCTGCATAATAAAGCCCTAAAAGGACCAATTTGACTGGACCTGTTCTGCTTCCAGAATGGTTACATAGAGTCTGATTTCACTGTGATTGTCATTCATACCATATGATGTGTGGGATTCTGCTCAATAACTGTTGTCCCCTTTCCAGAGTCTCACCAGAAACACAGCTATAGAGGTGGCCAGCACTGTCAAGGCTCTGTACAATGAGACAGAGTCTCTTCTGTTGGGCCGAGTCTCTCTGGTGAGTTACTTTGCTTGTATCATGTCATATATTTTATTATTTAATGTTTCAATCATACTATAGTGTTAAAGGATAATTCTACTTTCGTGTAACTTGGGTTATTATTAGTTCTCCTTCCAGTGTGCTCCTGTAGTTGATCTCAGCTTGTGTTTTCCTCCTTGCAGCAACTGGACCCACCAGAGGAGGAGCAGCTGTCCAATGCTCTGCAGAGTGTGGAGATGGAACTGGGCAAACTAGGAGAGATCCCCTGGCTGTACCATATACTGCAGCCCAATGATGAGGAGGTAAGCAGCCTCAGCAAACACACACACGAATGCACATGTGCACACATTATGTTTAATATTTGTACAAAGTAGTTAAGATTATCACCATTCTGTACTTGTGCTCCTCATAACTAAGAGCTATCTACACACATATTCTTTCTGGCTTTAGTGTGACATGGCTCCAGGTATCGGGAGAGCTGAGTAGCTAAATGAAATGCTATAGGTTGACTGTGCTTATGTACCAGGACCACTCTCTGGGTTACGACAAGAGGAACAGTCGCAGCAGCATGTTTCGCATAGTGCCCAAGTTCAAGAAGGAGAAGGCCGCCAAGAAGACGAGCCCTCAGTCAGGTAGAGTTGTGTCCACTTTTCCCGCAGAAGTCAACAGACTGGACAGGCAGACTGCTCTAATCTGCTCAGGCAGGGGAATCAGTCAGAGTCCCTCCCAGCTGCCATGAGCCTTTAACAGAAAACATTATTTGCACTGTTTGGTCTGGACGCCCCAAACTTAATGATGATCGCTGCTGCCGTTGTTTTCAAAGGACAGTAGCATAAATGCACTGAATGACAAACTGAAAGCTCAAATATTACTGTAGCTCATATTGTTTGGTGTCACATGGTTTTGTTTCCAATAGCTTAGCAGCTGCAGAAATAATGTCACACTCATGATCAAATACTTCATGTCACACAGTCACATTATTAAATACTTCTACTAGCGGCAACCAGAACAAGTATCTTATGCTTTTATCATGCTTTGTTCGTCATTTATACTGTGTAACTGACCACTGTTCTTAAAATTTACACACATAACGATGACTGTGCACATTCATGCACACACAACAGGGCACACAACATGCCCCTCACTACCATCATATTGCAATCCGTGCATAAAGGTATTACTGCATTGTAATTGTCTGGAACACAAAGAATGTGTGTGTGTTTGAGGTCTTACATCCCACAGTGTGACCCTAACCATCAACTCGCACACCTTCCCCTCCATCATGCTCTCATCCAGCTATCAACATGGCTTCAGAAGGTGCAAAGGCAGGAGAAGAACAAGGCTGCACCAAGGGAAAGCCTGCAGGGATCAAATACAAACTAGCCATAAAACCAGTTTTTGTTGCATATTGAGCATTAAAGCATCAAGTTAAAGAGCATTATGTCCAAACAATAAACCTTAACGGGATTTTGTTGCTTACTGAGTGGGTCTATGTTCTTATACCTAATAGGAATAATAAGTATAGGTTCAAGAACCAGATCAGGTTTAAGAGTCCAAGCCCTTCCTCTCATTGTGGGCTGGTTTCTGGTTAGTTGGGCTGTATTTCCCGCACAGGCTTCTGCCTCCCTTTACCTCCTACTTTTTCTGTGTGTTTTGGTATTGGTCGATGGTATGCATGCCCCCAGCCTTCATGGAAAGGCATTGGCCACTGCCTTGTTCTGACCAACCTTTGGCCTTTGTCAAACCTCCCTCTCTTCCGCCAGCTGCCGCCACTGCTCTCCCTTCCTCTCTGATGCTCTCCCTCCATTTTTTCTCCTTCTTTCCTTACAATGATTTACCACAATTTGTGCCCTTATGTGAGTTATATATGTGCTGTGAAGTAGTAAGAGAAAGAATATGAATGGTGGTGAGTGAGGTGTGAGAGTGACAGTGGGTGTGTGGCAGTGTGTGTGTGTGTGTGTGTGTGTGTCTGCATACCTGTGAGGCGCCCTGAGCCTCTCTCTGCTCTGCTCTGTGTGTGTGTGTACGTGTGTGTAGTGGAGAGATGGGGCACAGAGGATGTGGGCATCTGGCTGGAACAGCTGAGTCTGGGAGAGTACAGAGACACCTTCATCCGACACGACATCCGAGGCTCGGAGCTACTGCACCTAGAGAGGAGGGACCTGAAGGTACACACACACACACACACCTGTTACCACACCTCCATCCCCCAGTGAATCTGTGTGAACCCTGCCGTCCAACCCACAATCAACTCTTTCTCTCTGTGTCTCCTTGGTCTAATGTATTTCTTATGCTCTTTAACCTGGTAGCTGTCTCCCTGTTTTGCCACCTCTTGTGCTGCGCTGCATTGCTCTGCTTGGCTTCTACTGTCTGATTGTTGCTTGGTGAAAGAAAGTCGCTGTAACGTACTAACACTGTGTATCTGCTGAAGAGTTGAAGCCTACAGGGCAGGGAGGGCTGGGAGTGGATAGACCAAACTAAGTTGGGCTGAGTGTAGAGAGCCAAAAACGCCATCAGGCAGTGAGTTTAGTTGAGATTTTTAAATTGGCTCAGCTCAGATTGTGTGAATCGATTCAAAAAAGATACAGTCCTGTGGAGTTTACAAGAAACTGAAATCAGTTGGTGTCAGGTGACTTTACACAAATACACTAACATGCACAGATCACACATGTTCACTTGAATTTCTTCTGATTCTTGGGACATTTGACTGATGCCCTCCTATTTAAAGTGTAGGTAGATAGCACCATTGTCAAAAAGTGTGACCTACAAGAGCACAAACACTCATCATGTTGGACATCAGTTTTATTCTCACTATATACAACTGTGAGGAAGTAAGTAAGTAAATTACATTGCCAGTGTGAAAACACCCTTAATGGATCTCAAACCAATAAATGCCAGTTGTGTAGTTAGTACAGTATACTAGTGCTAAAAAAATGGGGGAAAAAAAAAAAAAAATCAAGTAATCAATGAAAAAGCAACAATTGCTATGACATTAGAGCATGACTGAGACTGGATACAATATGACCAGCACTCTCTGGTGGACATACTGTGTAAGTGCAAAACTGTGTCTAAATTACCTCAAACTCAAATGTATCTTTGGATTTCCTCAACTGCAATCTCTTAGTTAAAGAAGTATTTTCTGTGCACAGCAGCAGCATGCCAGTGCATAATGACGACGTCAGCCCTCAATCAACACCCTCATTTCATCATCCTATAATTTATTGGTCAGTCATCTCATTGGTCCAATTTGCTGTGTTGATTTCCTGTTTTATTATAATGGATAAAGCACTCCTGAAAATAGACAATCTATTAATCAGTTCAAAATTTCATCAAATCATTTTTAAGCAAAGATTCACTGGCTCCATCTTCTCTAATGTGAGTATTTTCTTTGTCTTCTATGAATGCAAATTGAATAAGTTTGGATTTTGTGCTGTTCGTCATTCAAAACAAGGAATCTG
The DNA here is from genome assembly GCF_051107435.1 of Chaetodon auriga. Taxonomy (NCBI): domain Eukaryota; kingdom Metazoa; phylum Chordata; class Actinopteri; order Chaetodontiformes; family Chaetodontidae; genus Chaetodon; species Chaetodon auriga. The sequence goes on from NC_135086.1 coordinate 23,460,844, forward strand.
AATAATCTCTGAAAAAATTGTGATGGCCATTTTTTGTCATTTTTGTACAGTTTGTAGCGTAAACAATGAATCAGTGAATTGAGGAAATAATCAACAGATGAATCACTAATGACATCACCTTAAATTGCCCTGGATAAAGGATAATATAAAGCAAAGTGGTAACTGACACTTCTGGAGTATTGAACAGACTGTCAAAGATTTTCTAACTAAATGAATGAAGAATGAAGAATTCATCAGCACAACGAACTATACCGAGATTACCAGCAGGATAGAGTGTGTGTCTTTGGCAGTCCAGTGGAGGACTGAGACTTGCCAAACTTGACCTTGGTATGCACGGTCTGCTGCTTGGAGCAGGTCAGTGGTGCAGTGTGCACAGCACAAGTGTTCTGTGGTATTTCACTGTTGGAGGTGCACCACATAAACCTCTTAAAATCCCTCAGTGTGTTCATTTTTTACTTGTTTGATTCACTTTAATTGTGTATTTTTAGTCAGCCGACCATAATCCCACTTCATTCTGCGTGCAGCACTTATGCCTATATACAGTCGTCCTCAAAATTATTCATACCCTTGCTAATTCTTGTGATTTTTTAATTTAGTGACGAAATATTACATTTTTTTTTAGTTTGTGTATCAGTTATATGTGAACAACAATTGAACGAATGACAACAATATAAAATTTAAGAAAATATTCATTTCAGGGGTATTTTATTGATGGATTCCCAAAAAATGCCATGTTCAATATTATTCATACCCCTGACAATATTTCAACAAAAATGTACCAAATGTGGTAATCTTTGTCAAGTAGTTACTTTAAGGTGTCACAATGGAATAAAACCCTTTAACATTGTTGACCAAATGTTAAACACTGATTTAAAAACAAAAAAAACCCATCCTTCCAGAAGAGTATAAATAGGGGAAAAGTGCTCAGGTCATTCTCAATTTCTGGTCATCATGGTCAAGAAGAAGGAGCTCAGCGAGGACCTACGTCACCGTCTTGTATGTGCCTACAGTGAAGGAAAGGGTTATAAGGCCATTTCCAAGCAGTATGATGTCCCTGTGTCAACCATCCAGAGCATCATCAACAAGCACAAGAGGTTCAACACTGTTAAAAACCTCAGTGGGCGTGGCAGAAAGCGTAAGGTGTCCTCTAAACTTGCCAGGAAAATCTGCCGAGAGGTCAACAACAACCCACAGACCACAACCAAGGCCCTAATTGAAATGCTTGACCAGGCAGGGACACAGGTGTCACGGTCCACCATCGAGCGAGTTTTGCACAGAGGAGGTCTCCATGGACGTACACCTCGGAAGACGCCATTGCTCAGGAAGAAGCATCTGGAAGCTCGCCTGGCCTTTTCTAGACGTCATCTGAAGCAAGATCCCAGCTTTTGGTCAACCATCCTGTGGTCTGACGAGACAAAGTTGGAGTTATTTGGCCATATGGATACTCAGTATGTCTGGAGAAAGAAAGGAGAAGCCTACAGACCGAAGAACACTGTGCCCACTGTCAAGTATGGTGGTGGGAACATAATGCTATGGGGATGTTTCTCCTCCAGTGGCACAGGGAATCTCGTCAAGGTCCAAGGAACCATGAAAAAGGAGGATTACATCAGGATCCTTGATGAAAATGTGAAGGAATCTGCTGAGAAACTCCAGCTTGGCCACAACTGGACGTTCCAGCAAGACAATGATCCTAAACACACTGCCAAGGTAGTGAAGAAATGGTTCAAAGACAATGATGTCAACGTCCTAGAATGGCCAAGTCAAAGTCCTGACCTGAACCCCATTGAAAACTTGTGGCATCACTTGAAGACCAGAGTGATGGCTAGGAAACCGACCAATCTGACCCAGCTTGAGGCTTTCGCCAAGGAAGAGTGGGCCAACATCCCACAGGAGACATGCAGGAAGCTTGTGGACACGTACAAGAATTGTCTAGAAGCAGTCATAAAGAACAAAGGCTATGCGATTGACTATTAAAGAAAGACAAAGGACGAGGGTATGAATAAATATGAACATGGCATTTTTTGGGAATCCATCAATAAAATACCTCTGAAATAAAGATTTTTTTGAATTTTGTATTGTTGTCATTCTTTCAATTGTTGGTCACTTATAACTGGTACACAAACTTGAAAAATTGCATTCATTTCATCACTAAATTAAAAAATCACAAGAATTAGCAAGGGTATGAATAATTTTGAGGACGACTGTATATAGAACAATGTGTGATTCATACAGCATCCTCCCCTCTCAGCCAATAAGTCCTTTTCACAGCAGACATTTTGATTTGTCATAGTAGGAAAAGCACAGGTGTTCCAAGTAACACTACATTAACAATGACTGAAGTGTCCCAGTCTGCCATGACAGCACAACAATGAGCCAGAATGCACAACATCAGGATGCTAAAACCGAAGCAGATACATGGAATTCTGGCCATCATTCATTTTATTATTTACACCTGAGCTTTTCTGACTGTGACACATGAAAATATCCATAAAAAAGGCTCATTAGGTTGCTTTACAGTGATCTGAGGTCGGCAGGTATGCACTTCATCTGTTTTTGCTTTTTGTTATGGTTTTGTCAAACCATGGTTATGCACATCAGATCTACTGGCACAGATTACATCTTATGCAACTGACACTCGAAAGTTGCAAAATACTGAACTTCTCACCCTTTAAGTCACTCAATCTGTTAGCACAGTAAGTTGTCGTTGATATCTTTATTCAAAAGCAGTGGGTTACCGTGGAAACAACTGCACGCGTCATATTTTCTTTCACAAGTCTGCCAGAAGTAGTGCTTAGAGCATCACATTTTAATTACAGGCCATGAAAACCAAAATTAGCGAAAATTTGGTTACTTCAGATGAGAGATTTCTGTATTTCCATTTTTCTGCTAACTTGATTGAGGTGGGCTGGGTTCAGTTGGAAAAATGTGATGTCATGTGCTTCCATGCACCACAATAAACATTTGAGTCAAAATCAGATAACAGCTGAGGAGTTGTCAGTATATGTCACATTTTTGAGTGTAGAGTCTTAATAAAAACTTTAAAGCAGCTATCATCAGTATTTCTATATTAACAATGAATCACATGACTTCATATGTCAGAAAGTTGCTGTTAGTCAAGTCACTTGAAGTGAAGAAGTGACAGAGAATTATCACCTGACTGCAATTTCCCTAAACTCTACAGAGCATAATATGCATAATACAGTATATTATACTGTACCATGCTTCACAGTAGCTCATTGTTTTGGTCATGTGGCCCACTTTAGTATAATATTATGCCGCAGATATAGTGGTTTACACCAAAAAGCTCTAATGAACCCACTGTACCTCTACCTGTCCAGCACTACAAAGATATTTCTGTTGGTGAAGACCAAAATCAAGCAAAAATGGGAGGGCACATTGTTTTTACATTTGTTATGTGGAAACATGAAATGAATGCTAACGTTTGCGTCTCTCTTTGTTTCTAATTTAAAGACCACTGCACATGGAAATACACTACAATAAGAGTCCAAAGCTATGCTAGTGGCTTTGTGAGGCTATACGTTGGGGCAGTGGTACACAACAGTGGCCTAAACGCTAACGTCAGCATGCTAACATGCTCACAATGACAACGCAAAAATGTTGATATTAAGCATGTTTACCATGTTCACCATCTTACTGTAATGTGCAATAATGCTGACATTTGCTAGTTAGCACTAAGCACAGTGTTAAGATTAGGTTAATAGGGTTGTCATTAGTTATGCAGATATTGGGTCACAAACCAAATACCTGCCAGTACTCAAGGTCAAAGGGTCACCAAAATTAGGATTCATCTTCTGGGCAAAATGGATTCCTGTTCAAAGTTTCATGGCAGTCCATCAAGTAGTCTAAATCTGGACCAAAGCCGTCACCCACTAACCCCCTATTTCATGACGTAAAAAATCTTTTTTATTCCTCCAGTTTGTGATGAGTTTACGATTCAGATGTGCTGCATTGACACTGGCTGTGAAACACTGAGCTCCCCCCATTCGATTGTACTCCTATATTATATGACCATGGAGCTTAAGGAGTAACTGTCAGTTGTGGTTGTTTCCACATTGATACGATCCATGTCAGACACATTAAATCACAGTAGGCATCACCCAAAAGGCCAGTGTTTGGGTTATAATGTTTGACTTGCGATAGACCTTTCTTTTTTTGAATGTGTTGGTCTTCTTGTTTGTCTCCAGGATCTGGGGATATCGAAAGTGGGTCATATGAAGAGAATTCTCCAGGGAACTAAGGACCTGGCCAAAGTCTCTATGGTTGACCTCTAACCCAGAAGAAGACGCTACCCGAGAGCGGAAACAAACATTCCCCTTAAATCAGTGGAACAGTTTGGGAGCACCGTAGGGAGTGAAGCAGATGATAGGTATTCAAGCAGAGCTGGATGTGATCCCTCTGCTTAGAAAGCCTTTGTGATGTTGTTATCAAGATACATTTGAGTGTTTGTTAGTGCTTTGGTGCCAAAATGACAAAGTCAACAAAGCTGATGGAAGTGCAAAAGGAAGTCACGGATCTTCACAATAAAAGCCATTTCTAAGTTAATATCCATCATAGCACACAATCAGGTATGCAACTAACATACTGTTGACAGTTGACTTGTTTTGAGTTAACAATCTCGTAGCAAAACCAGGACTTCCATCAGTGTGAGATTAAGTTTCAGTTCAGTGATGTTTGCTGGATCTCTCCCTCACGTTGCAGAGCTGCAGATGCATTAAAGCAGCCGTGGAGTTTGAGTAGCACTGCTGTCCAGAGGAGACCGAGAAGATAAACTTGTAACATCGCAGTCTAGGTGGTTATCCTGAAGTTGTGGTGTCTGAAAACAACAGGATACTGTCGCATGCTATGCTTGCTCAACTTTAGATACGTTTAATTGCATGATTAGTGTCTTGATTTTGTGTGTGTGGGTGTGTGTGCGTGCGTGCGCAAAATAACACTTGAACAAGTTTTACATGACTTAAGTATTACGAAGCCATTTGTAACTACTGAAAGCATTCTTTTTGGTCTGAATCAAACTTTTTTTTCGAGCTTTAATTTATTTTGTTTGCATGATAATGATGTGTCAAAGATTTGTGTCAAGTGCCATATTTTCAGTCATTTAAAAATGTAAAATGTGCTTTATTGGTAGACATAATAGGACGTTTTTAAAAAGCTGTTGATTAGGTATGAATATATGGAATTACTATCTGTAAGTTGACACATTCTCTGTGGATGTGAAAATCAGTACCAAAGTGAATGTCTAAGAAAACATGATCATCTGTTCAATTGCACCTCTTAATTTCATAGGTCAGTAGGTCTTAGGTCTTAAATGCATTTAAGGTGGGAAAAAGGATTAGTATTAGTCAAGAGGAAAGTAAAATTGTTGGTTTTAAGCCAATCACATATACTGTTGTAGGGTTGTTGAGTTTTTTAAGGAATACTTAAAAAGCACTTTTTACTTCTTGCTATATGCAAGTGCAAATTCTCATATCATTACATAGACTGAATGGTTCACCTCAACTTTTGAACTTTTGGCAGTTTATCACAGTATTTAACACTAATGAGAATAGGAGTTAGATATCGGTTTTGAATCTGTAATAGTGCAGGTGATCAGCTGTCTGCATAGCATTGCATTGCATAGCAAGTACAACTTTTTTTCTTCAATTTACAAGAGATGTTGATAGAACACTACTTTTAATTGTTAGTTTCTTTTAAGACTGCTGGCATTACAGGGTATATTTGATGTGTGATGCTAAGTTTGTATGTGTATATATATACATATTCATATATACACACTCACACACTCACATACAGTATACCAATGTATGCAATGCAGTGTTGGAAGTGTTGTAGTCTAATGCATTTGTAGATTGCTGACATGGCATGCATTGTGAAGACCTTACACATTTGATTGTGTATATTACACCATAACAATTGTGTATTGATGATTTTGTTCTAATCTCCTGTACATGATAATGCTGTTGTATTCTAATGATGGTGCAATATTTCCTCTCTTGTTTTGATACTGTCTCTGCAGCTTTCTGACATGATGTTTCTCAGTGGGGGGAAAAGAAAAAAAACCTTGAAAGAGTTTTTTTTGTACATGTATTCCTCCTCAAGGTTTGGGGATTAGATTTTAAAAATTAGACCTGTAGACAGACTGCTTTTTCTTACGGACTCCAAATTTCCTCCAGCGGTTCACTAGTTTGTAGTTTTGCTCCTCCGTGCTTCCAAGATGATTCACTAAAGTAGGACTGTGTCGATGAATGAGTAGAGTGTGCAGACATGACTGTTGTGTTAAAATGTAATATGTATCACAATGTATTTACGTGCATTTGGGTGTGTCTACTCCAACAGTGGCATATTGTACCTTATCAACAATTGTATACGTACCATTGCCAACTCATTTTACCATGTAATTTTAACTCTGATCATTTGGTTTTCCCCCTTTGGAGAATTATTTGTTGCTTGTATGCTGGTTGTAATTCTTCCTTTCTCCCTCTCAGATTATTATGCCTTCTGTTCAGAATTAGTATAAAAACCTACTTTTTCATTTAACTCAATATTGAATGCTAAAATGTAACAAGGCACGCAAGTTTCCACTATTCATCAAAGTATCCTAAATAACAAAAATAACAATCGCATGTGAGTGAATCATGGGTGAATTAACCGTAGTCGTGTGTTGTTTCCAACATCCCAACAGAGGGCGATCTACTACATCTCATGCATCTGCAGTCCCTGACTCATTGTCAAAGAGTACGACCTTACCATTGCTTATGTCGACAACCACTTATGTCAGACTACTGTGTTCAGTGTACTGTCGTGCTGCTCATTGGCATGCAGAAATCAGTAAGCCTGTAAATCAAATTCCAATCCAAGATAAGTATTTTTTCATGTGCATTCCATTGTTGATCCTGCAACTCATAGCCAAAGATAGGTATTAGTTACAAGAAACCACAAATTTCTATACATCAGTAGTTCCTCTGCCTGACCGATGGACAGCACTCTGCATTTCATTCATTTCATAGATATAGGTTCATTGTGAGCTGTTTGACAGTTGGCCTTTTGCTAGCCAGAATCTAGGGTGGTGGATATAGGGTCCACTAAATCTCAAGTGTTTTGGCCCCCAGGCTCCAAGCAAAAGAATGCTTGACTTTTCCATACAAAGTGGAAGTAGCCACCTTTCTCCCTTGCTGTTTTCCAGTGGTCTGTAAATAATGCTGCAAACTGCCTGGTTTTCAGAAACCAACGAAACCCATGCAAGGATCTCAGAAAGACAGGATAGCATATAGTCTTTCACATGGTTCCTAAAGTCATGGGAGAAAAGTGAGTTTCATTTGTTTACATTATGTTTACAATAGCACAGTTTTAATTTTTAAGAATATATATGTAGGTATAAACAATATTTGCATATTTATTGCCTAAGGTAAAATGATATGATGTGTATTGTGTTTTCACATTTGGAATATAATGTTACAGTTGTCACCTGTATTACTATCTGGATGATTTTGGTAAAGTAGTTAATACTTTTTATGACTACTAAGTGACTGTTTTCTGTGCCTTTTTATGGTTAGAATGCATGGTTAACTATTTATTACAATTTGGAGTCACTGAGATGTGTATTTTTGTATTCTGAATAAATAAATGGTTCAGCTTTTGTTGTACATTTTTAAGGTGCCTTAAAATAGGCTACCTGTTCATATCTCTCTTCTTCAATAAAACCAAATACATATGCAGTGTGGTTCTGTCTCATTCTTTTCACTTTGGGAAAATAAGACGTGTGTGTGTGTGTGTGTGTGTGTGTGTGTGTGTGTGTGTGTGTGTGCTTGTATAGGTATCTTGTGAGAATTAACTTGACCTTAACCATAGGAGTGAGGACATTTTAGGACAAAGAGAATATTTTGGCTGGGCATCAATTTTCAGACTGACCACCACGTTTTTTAAGGGCTAGATTAAAATTAGAGTTGGAGTAAAGATTGGTTTTAGTCATTCAGTTGTGATGGTTAAAATTAGGGTAAGGGTCTAGGGAATGCATTATGTCAATAAGTGTTCCCACAAGGAAAAACGTACAAACTTGTGTGTCTATAAACTGTATATACAGCAGTTTTGTCCCCTCTCAAATGAAAAAATCCTCTGTTCGGAGCTGCGCTATATAGCCACAAGATAAATCATTTTGTGGTAAACAAATTCTACATAGCATTTCAATGCAATGTTTCAAAACTAAAAGCTGAATAGCTGCATTGTGATTAAGACTGTAGGCCATCTGTGACATTTGAAGTTCTCTTGGAACACTCACATCCCTGAGTGTTTCTCTGCACAACATCTCCTCTGTGAAACTTTTCTCTCCTCTCATCTTCTTTCATTTTAGTCTTACATTAGCTCTTTTTTAATTACAAATGTGTTCAGTAGCTCATTCTGCTGGTCAGTCATGTCACTTCATTTCGAGCATCTGTAGCAGCTCTTTTTCTTACTGTCCTGTCCATTCCCTTCCACCTCTTTCTCCAATTGTCAACAAGGACTCGCCTCAACTTTTTTCCACAAGAAACAAAAACCCAATTGTGAACCACATGTAATCTGTCCATGTTTCATAGTTTCCGAGTTTCATCAACATGGCTGTTGATGTGCCCGCAGTAAACAACAAAAGTTTCCAGGACAAGCAGGTTTTTTGTTCAAACAAATAGAGCAGACATGCATTTTTTCTGAGATGCATTGCTTGAGACAGACAGGGTCCTTGTGGAAATAAAAGAACTGACAACATCTATGTTAAGGAACTGAAAACATGGGTAACCATTTCAACATGTTGTTGTTTGTGTCATCAATGTTTTGGCTGACAAGTAAAACTTCAACCAAATACTAGAGATAACTTAGACAGGTTGTATTAAGTATAACAAGTACGGCAAGATCTGCTCAGAATGTGGTCAACCAAATGGCTGAACAAGCCATTAAAAGGTCAATCTATAAATTACTACTTGGAAGTGATTATTCTACTTTTAGCTTTTGTGCTTTTATAGCTTTTATAACTCACCCTTTTTTTCAGTTTTCCTTCCAGTTTTCACCACATGTTAATCGAAGAGCTTTAACTTTCTCTTATGTATTGTAAATATCTGTTAATTTTCTGGTACGGGAAGACAGGATTCATTACAATGAAGAATACAAATAACTACAAATTAATAAATGTCACAAGAGCACAGCATCACCAGATTCAGTGATAAATCTGTGTGAATGTACAGATACAAAACAGCAATTTGTGTTTGATGCAAGTGCAAAATTGATCTTGAAATGAAATTAAATGTATAATGTCCTGAATGCCAACAGTTACACCCATTGTCTGAATCCATTAATAGTGGCAATTCAGTAGAGTGCAGCTTATATGGTTTCGCCCAATGTAACATAAAATGAAATTCTATTTAACTTAAATGTTAATAACAAGCACATTTTTGTTAATTTGCCTGCAACTTGATTGTTCTGTGTTCGACAGTGCCAGTGCGACACGAATCGTTGTCTCGGTGTCTGATTGATAATGCCTTAAACAGCTTTTCATGGGAAGAACGGTGATCCACGTGAATGGGGAGTTGGATTCATTTCAGAGAATCGTTGAAATTGATCGTAATAGGGTAAAGTGCATACATCTTCTTAAAATCATCCAGTTAACTTTCTTGGGAGGTCTGGCTCTATGAAAGAATTTACCTCGTCATAAAGGTTCCAAACACTGAAAATAGTTGGAGCTGCTGCTCTCAATGAACGTGCATGTTGCCATTTTGTGGTGAAATAGACAGACACAATAGTCATTAAGCTTATCAACCATTCATCCATGGAGCCCACCTTTAATTGCAATAAGGAGTAATCGGGGCATTAGTGGGGAAACCAAGGTTGGCGAATTGTTTAACTTCAGTTACGTTAATGTCAGCGAGAACAGTTCAAAACGGATGAATCGTTTGTGGGTCGCGCATTGAACACAGCGGCTACCGTCAACGCTGCTGGAGTCCGACACTGAACGGTGAGGTAAAATAAACTGATAAAGGAAAATAGCTATATTTCGAATACTCAGTAAATGCCCACAGATTGTTATTGATCAGGCATTTGAATTTAGTTTAAGGTTATCGTTAGCTGGATGGCTAGGTGCTAGCTAACGACAATAAGGTGACATCACAAACCGAACCGACTGCGGCCTGGTTTTGCTGATAGCCCAGTGATTGACAGCCTGTCAACTAGCAAGGTGGTTAATTTGGTTATGGATGACTGTTGTTGTATGTCTTCCGATAGTTTGTTGTGAAATGATTTATCTGCATATCGCTCTGCGGCTAGCTAGTCAGATAACAGTTTGCCTGTTTTGGTAGTGGCTGCATAGAGCCTGAATCAACATCAGCATCTACAGTGTGTGGCTCCACTGTGGCCTGCTGCTGCGGCGGGTACCAGCCCCACAAGCTGTGGTATTAGCTAGCTAGGCTTCTTCCAAACACCCGATGTCTGCCTCATTTCAATGTATTACGCCGTCAATAGGTGTATTATACCCTAGACTCAATTATTTGAAACATACGGAGGTGTTAAATATTACGTTCAGTTTGTTGAATGGAAGTTTCAGGGTCAACAAGTCATGTTAACGTTATGCAAAATGCTTTAATGTCGCTGATTGAAGTCGCGGCCACAATATAAAATGTTGAATTTGTTGTACACAGTCTTTAGTGATAACATTTCGTACACGTAAAATGGCAAATGTGTTGTTTAGCTCTGTTTCTTTCACTGAAGGTAGGCGTGGTAAGAGGGGACACTGAAAAGGAACGACCATCTTTAAAGACACTTTTGACAGGACTGTGCTGTTGAAGTGAAGTCAGTATCAACACCCAGACCCACAGTCAGAGACTTGGATGGATGGATGCCGTCATTAGTTGGCATTAACGCATCATATGATTATGTTTGGTGAAGATACATCCAAATTTCGTCTTAGTTGTTGGTATATTGTTCTCTTCGGACAACTGGTGGTATTTAAGGTCTGTCACATAAGATGAAGGAAATAAGCAAATGCACACAATGGGTCTTTTTTTTTTCACGAAATACATTTTGACATGCCACAATAGAAAAAGCACCGGCTTAAATAATAAAATTGTTGATGGCTAAATTCCATTTAGCTGTCTCTGTGTGTGGGCCCTGGTATTGGACATGTTGGTTCTCTGTCAGGTTGTCATGGCTAACTGACACTTAATGTTAGACTTGTGTGCTGTGAAAAATGACTAATTAGAAGCTGGGACTTGGAAATGTACAGCATTTTAGCTAAGAAATGACAATCAACTATCAATCAAAACAGTTCCAGATTTTATTATTATTTTATTTGTCTAATTGATTCATCGACTAATCAGTAGGGAAACATCAATCAACTTTTTTTCAGTTCTGATGTGATGCCGATACCAGAATCTGCTGATACAGAGTACCAATCTGATACCAGTGTTTAATTAGTAAGATGTATGCCTCACTGTGCGACTGGGATCATTCTTGCTTCATCATTCAGCCATGAATTAAACATTGCTTTCCTAACTTTGTAAAAAAAAATGTAACTAATAAATACACCAATTCGAAATATACTGAATTGTTATTTATTATTGAAATAATAAATAATTGTGCACCAACAACTTGAAATATATCTATCAAATAATATCTTCAAATTTAACAGGAATTACAATTCAAGTGTAAATCTTTTTAAAGAACAAATTGAACAGAAATTAAAATTCCAGTATAGAATACAACTGCATTGTCTGAGAATAAAATGTAAGCTTGCGAGGGAGCAATGGAGTTGTGTGATGGTGTCCTCTGACCATTCAGGGGCGCTGTATGATTGTGGCTTGTGACATTTAAGTTCCTGCTAACTGTGAATTTAAAAAAAAATGGGGGGGTTGCATGGTGGTCATGAAAGGGCACAAAATGTGTCAGAACATTGTAGCAGAACATTGTCTAGTCTGCAACTGTTATAATCCTCCACGATAACCACTAGAGTACCTGAATACCAAACCAATATAGCATTAGCATCCTCGGCTACTAGATCCACTGCTGTCTTGTATTAGTGCAGTACTATGATGTTGTTGTGCTCTTCTGCATTAAGCTCCTTTCAGACATAGCAAGATTTGAGCTGCACTCACTGCTGGGTTCCGTGGTTTGTTGGCGAGCTTGCTGCTTTGTTTAACGCAAAAATGTCATGGCATGGCACAGGCAACTTGAAAAGCAGTTACCTAGATATAACTTCAGTTCTATGAGTATGTGTGTAGCCCTCTAATGGGCTTCGCTATTGGTTGACTGTCTCAAGGTTCCACCTCAGCAACGTAGTTGTCTATGAAGAACTGAACATAATGAGGGATGCACCCCACCTGCACCCCTGCATGAAGGCAGCAGGGTGAGTCCCAGAACATGACTTCCCTTCACCAGGGCAGGGACATGGAGCTGCTGCTTGCATACCAGTGCTGTGTATTTCTCATATACAGCAACCCAAAGCACACCACCAGTTGGGCTGCTGATATCATTCCGAGAGGCAACAGGACGCACTGCTGGCACTGCTTACTTGACTCATCAACTCTCTGTAGAATCGCCTCCAACTGCACTTCGGACATACGTGCAATCATTGCGCATGAGTCCAACAGTAGCCTGATGCCTGTATGGCATCTGCTGGTTGAGTTGTAGGGTGCTCTTGCTGGGCTTGAGAATCAGACATTTATTGATGTTGGTTAGTATTCTCAAGCCTCACATGACTAACAATGCAAACATCTGAAAGCACCTGTTTAACTGAGTTAACATCAGACTAATTCTGGTAAGCATTGCACCTGAAGTAACACAGCAAACAGCACAGCATTTGAGTGGATATGCTAACCAACGCTAACCTCTGAACCAACCTCTGTGCCTGTGATTGTGTACTGCTAGAAGAAGCACTCTCCGTTATGCCTTTTATCAAAAGAATAAGGCTGCTGACACCGTTATTGTCACCAGCCCAAGGAAGTGGAATGAATGGGCCTGACGCTCCTGCCACAAACTTGGCTGCAGCTGCGGAGGCTGGGCTGGCTAGCAGGCCTCTCTGTAGGTCAGTGATGTCACAGCTCTGCTGTTGGTCTAGCTGCTGCTGCTGGAAAGCAGGGCGTTTCCTTGGGACAGTGGAGAGGGGCCAACTGCTCCGACACCTTCTACATCACCACCAACAGCCCAGTCATTGCTTGAAAGAGTGAGTTGGTGAAAAGAGGTGCGTTCAACAGAAAACACTGCTCCTTCTCCTTCAGTGAGAACAGACTAGAGGTGCCTGTGCCTGACCTGGACAGCACGTATCAAGCATTGAGACATGTGGAGGAGAGAGGTCACCGTCGTCTGGATCTCTGTGATCACCATTGGTGACAGCTCCACCCTCTGGTGGCTGTAAGGTCCAAAGATCCCACAGGAAAGCCATATTATTTGCCAGGGCCACCTTCTGTGCAGAATCAGCATAACAGCACTCGAAAAGGTTGGCCATCATCCTGTCACATTCTCAGACGGGAGTGACAGCCGACCTTGGCTGTACCAGGGGGAGACAGAGCAGATGAGCCAGACCTGACTGTCCTCAAGTGGGTAGCAGTGGTCAGCTGACATGTTGTCGTCTTTGATGAGGGAGGCTGGGTATTCATCCTCAAAGACATGGCAGTCATCCTCCTCATTGTGTTCGGCTCACATTTTGGGTCGAGTCATAGCACTCTCCACTGCTGGCTCCAAGCTAGCATGGTGGGAGCTAGCTGACAGACCAAAGTGCAGCCGCTGCTCATGTCTCTCCTGGGGGAGTGTGAGACAGGCAGTGAAAGTCTCAGCCTTAGCCTGATGCTGCTGGTCCATGCAGAGGAACCAGGATTCATGGGGGTCTGCAGGCAGCATGAGTGAGGTGTAGGTGACACAAAACTTGGAGAAAAAAATCCTTCTGGGACACAAAGCCAACAGGAACAATCAATTTCTCAAAATGGCTGAATGAAAAAGGGAGATGAGCAATGCATGCACTGAGGCTTGATAGGGGAAGGATGCTACCCCCGATTGGGTGGTGAGTACAAAATTCATTGTCAGGTGCTGAGACAAAGCCTCAAGAGGGTAAAGCGATAGCAAAGCCCATCAGAGGGCGAGGTATGTAGGAAATAGATTTCAGACTGCAGTGGTGGCATTGTCATGTTTTGTCTGCAAGGGCCTCAACACAACACCAAGTTAGACTAGACCCACTACATTATTGTTGTGGGCAATGTAAACACTGACAGCAACAGTAAGAAATTCTGAGGGAGATGGTAGGATGCAGAGGCATGGTCAGCATCTGTTTGTTAAGTTTGCTGTTCTATGTTCCAAAATGCAAATGTTACTTTTTGTTGGTGTTTGTAATGTGTCTTTTCAGAACATGGTGGTTTATATTGGTTATTGTCATTATTGTGCTGGTTTATAGTTTGTGTGTCTGTGGTGAGGTGAGGTGTCCTCTTCTTGACCCCAGTTAGGTTTTAGCAAATTCTACCAGCGTGTTGCTGACGGTTAACATAGTATGCACATTTAGTGTTAAACATAGAATTGAATGGAAAAGGTTGGTCCATAGATGGTCCCCAGAGCCATTGAATGCGGGAGTTGCGACACTCTTTGATCTCACAGTTCATGTAGCTCTCAGTAGTTTCAAACAGATCCGTGCTGTCAACCTGTTTAGATCGTTTCAAGCAGGACAGACAGTAGCAGCACCTGTATTTGGAGCAATTTTCAGTCAACGTTAACACATAGTGTGCATTGATAAGTACTTGTCGTTGATTACACTTATATTCAGTAAATATTTTCTGTGGAGTAGCAGAGAAACAGCGGTAACCAGATTTTCTCTTTTTCTCTCTTTCTCATTATTTTGAAAATGGTCATTCTGCATAATGAGTACTTTTATATTTTGTACTTCAAGTGTATTTTGGTGCTGATACTTTTGGACTGAATTTTGAATGCAGAGCTTTTACTTGTAACATTATAACAAAAGGTTGTAATGTTCAGTTTTTGTTGTTTAGAGTCATTGATTATCTTGTGCTAATTAACTAAATTAACTAGATTAAGTAAAGCTGGCTACATAAAATACCATTGACTGGATTTGTGAAAAGTCAGCTAATACATTAAATGCCAAGGAATGCAGTCAATTCATCAATTTACCAGCGAGTGCACTTGGAAAACACTCAAAATGACTGGGGTTCAGTGCTGGAACTACTCAGTTGCCCCACGATATGCCTTACTACATCATCACCGTCACCCAATCCAGTTTTTTGGGTCAGTATAGAACTCATATTCAGTGTCAGTATTGGATTGGTGTATGCCTACTAATCACCTGAAGAAAAAAACATTCAAAGAAACGACTAGTCCTGATATCACCTGACCAAAAAGTCACCTGTTCCTCATTAGAGACCTGTGTTTGGTCTCACAGTGAGCTGTGAGTTTTTCTCATGTTCTCCAGGCTGTGTTTCTCTCTCTCAGTCTCTGTTTATCTATCCTTCCGGCCACCCAGACTCAAGCTCAAAATTTGGCCCACATCAGCTCCCAACCAAACAAGATTTTAGACTACACAGTTTTTGCCCTTGACAGGTTGTTTTGCTGTCTCCCTTCTAAGATGATCACAAACACCCCCCAGATTCCTTCGACTGCATCAGCCTAGCTCCATTACATTTTTTTGCAAACTGTGATAATTAGTTTTATGAATCAGCCCTTCAGGATTTGTTTAAGCCTAATCTTAGACTTGAACTTGTTCCATGACATGACTAATACCAAATACATGTGGTATTATGTGACCACATTAGCTACATAAGGTGATGATGGAGGCCTATTAAGTTGACTCACATTTACTGTTCCATTGAATGCTAAAGCTGGGAATTAAACATGAAACATCCCAGGCTAAAAAAGCACCCTGCCAGCTACTTAATGCTATTCATATCTGTTCGAGATAGTCACAGCCATAATAGACGTCATTGTGCCTGCTTCCTTTGTGAACGAATTGAGATGCACTGCATAGTTGAGGTTAGGAAGCAGTTGCTGGCTGTGTTGTTTTTGTACAGCCCACCAAAGCACCCATGAGAAGCTTGGAGGTCCTGAAACACCAGAGGAAGCCAGTGGCATGTACTCTATCCCTCTGGTTCTCAGGATGTAGGATGGGCTGATCAGTAGGACCGCCTGCCTGGGTCTAGACTCAACTAGCTGCTTTGGACCATACCTCAAAGGAGAGGCTTGGATTTCTTGGGAAACTTTTCCTTCTTGTACACTGTAAATATTTTGCCTCCTTTACCCGCTCTCTCATGCTGCTTACCAAGTGTGTTTCCCCTTCTCTGAGCACACACCCCTGTTCTATTGCCTTGCTGTTTGATCTTTGATGCAGGCCTGACTGTTTAAAGAATATCAAAGAAGCATGGCCTACTATAGCTTATCCTCACTAGCAGGACATGTCTGGGCCTACTTTTAAGAGCTTGATTCATGTTGTTTTCACACAGGTTGGAAGAAAATGTTGGTCTAGAAGGTTGGCTGTACAATCTCAAAAATGCAGAACACAAACCAAAATGTTAACTAATGTATTGCCTCCTGTGGTGAAATGTTTTGTTTTACAGGCTCGAGTTGGTAACTCTTGGCTCATTAAACTGCTGAATACCACAGGTGCAGTGACTTAACTCTTGACTTTGTCACATCATGCTTCCTGTTTTGGTATGTCGGTGTGTAGCAGTAGATAGAGAATACTGTGATATCATTTTGTTTACTAAGAGCACTGATGCCGTCATGGCTGTCATGTGATTGTTGCTATGGTTGAGGGTGAGACAGCTGAGTACCACATAAGAGCAACAACTCTGTTTTCTTTTACTTGCTGAAGATTGTTGATAGAACAAGAGAGAGAGAGCCTCATACAAGAGATTCAGCTGTGGGACCAAAAGTAATGATATGACTCAAACTCACTGACTTTGTATGTTCTCTCTAGCGTTCTTATTTCAACAGTTTGACCTTACTTTCTGAACTTTTTTGCCATATCACTCACTCTGTCATTTTCTATTGTCCTTTTTCCCTGGCACCTTTCTGTTCACAGGTGAGCAGCCTGTCAGCCAGCCACGTGCAGCTCACTGTTGCTATGGATGCCTGTGCCCGTATTAGAGGAGTTTCAATAAGGTCCAGGGCTTCAGTCCGGAAAGAGGTCTGTCTGCTGGGACACAGCATTTTATTCTGACAATCTGGACTCTGTAATTTGTAGTGTCTCTTTAAAAAAGCATTGCAAGCACCACTCTCCAATGATTCTTTATGCCTGGCATTACATCTGACATACAATTTTTAGATGCACATTTGCTCCTGCACCCTCTGCAGGAGAAATTGTCAGATTTAGTTTGGTCTTCACAAAACATTGACATTTGCATTTTGCTTCAAACTTCCAATGTTGATGTAATGTTACAAAATGTATGATACAGTACTGTATTATAACTGTTTTATGTGCTTGTGCTCGTTAGTTGCCAGATGTTTACTGCAGTTTCTAATGTTTTGAGATGGATTTTCTCATGAAATGGACTGGCCAATATGATCTTTAAAGTGTTTTATATGTGAATTGAAATATAATCTGTATACCTAATAATCGTTTATTACAAGGAAGCAATTACATAAAAGAGGATAAACAAAATACTGCTCTACAGTGACAGACAAATACTATCACATTAGTTTCTCATTATCTCTGTGGCTAACCATATACTTATAAGACACTGCATGTGTGCTTGCAGACTGTGCGTGACAGTGGGGCTCAGTGTGTGAAGAACCTATTTAGGAATAAAAAAGAACTATGCAGTGTTGGCCAAGAGCTGCCAACCAGAGACTCAACAAGATTGACAGAGGTTAGTCACATCAACCCCAGTGCAAACATAAGCAGTGCTCAGCCATATTGAAACATAAACTGACCGTCAACTGTGCTCTTTCAGATTCATTTTGTGTGTCTGCCTGGTCAGTGTGAAGGGGAAGATGTCACCCACCAGGTGAGTTGTCACGGTGCCCAAGTACTGTCCTGCTTATAGACTTACACTTGTCAGATCCAGTTCTGATATGATAGTGATGGAGATTGAGTCACAGTTTTCAGGTTAGCGATGGTAACAAAAATAATTTTCCACTGAGTTCTTGGTAGGTCTTACAGTTTACCTTGTGACCTACAAGCTAAGCAGCTTCTGTCTCTTCTCTCGAAGGCTCTGTCAACTCTGCCGGGAGGACTGTGTGAACTTCTCAGGTCCCTCCATATACACAGCCTCAAGAATGACGAGGTTCTGCTGCTCAAAGACTGCCGAAGGCTGGCCGAGCACAAGGACTCTGGGTCTCAGGTAGGTGACAGGCCTGTCATGTTGAAGGAATGTGCTCAGTCAACATGTTGAATGAAGCAAGTTACCAGAAGGCAGGGAAGTAAGAATGAGGTACTGTATAGTACTCAAGTTTTTCTGTGCCTGTCGATAGATCTATTCCATCAAGACGTGATTTTTTTACAATAGGCACCAGTGGCTCAAGATCATTTCCTAAGCTAAAACTTGTTTTCATAGAATTCTCTCAACATGTGTTAATGTCATTTACAAAAGAAACTGAAACAACTTCATTTCCAATAGAAACATGCAAGTAATGCATCTGATGCATTTAGCACTTCACTATATTTTATATCTATATTTCATTCACTATATTTTAAGACAAATTTGACTTTTAACAGCAAGTAGTAAAATTGAATCACTTGTTAAGTGTGGTATTTGTTTGTGTGTGGATTTGTTGCCTGGATTGTTTTCCCACATTTATAGCCTTGTATGTACCTGCACATAAACCAATATACTGTCTTTCTCATATTTTTGAAAAAATGCAGGTGGGATAGACAGACATTGAGATGTTGTTTTTCCATCCCGCAATTACAGCCTTGTCCGTCGTGATCCTGTGTGTAGTGTTTGGGTTCACACAGACCCTGCACGTCACTCTGTGATTTTGTTTCAGACAGTGAGACCTCCCACCTTATCTGCATTACAGAGTTGACTTGCACAGAATGATTTTGTATTCTGTGCATGTAAATGATCAAGTTGCAATCAGAGTACAGACATAACAATACAATTCCGTCCCTCTTCCCTGCTCCTTTAAAATTAGGATAAAAAAATCGCTATGTGAATTCTTATTAATTTGCAATAGCTAAGATCATTCACGTTATCAGCTTGTCTTGTTCTAAGTGTTTGCTGGACATTACTTGTCTGCCTGTTGGTTACAAATGCTGTAAATTGTCCTATACAATGAATGAGCTGAATAAATCATCAAGTAACCAAGCTTAACTTTCAGTATTTCTGTTCGTCTTTTCTTCCTTTTTTCTTTTTCCCTCTTTATCTCTTACTGTTCTGTTTTCTACTTCCTTCAGTGTTGGTTAAAGGCCGTGTGTGTGCTGAGGCATAATCCCACCACTACCATCCACCCTCAGGCCAGTGTAGGATCTTTGGTGGGTTTGTTGGGGTGCTACATGGCAGGTGTTCGCTATGCTTTGGAAATTCAGACTATTCAGAGGGGCACAGCTGAGCCCAGCCAGCCAGAGGAAGATGACACCAACCAGTCAGTCTCATCAATTGAGGATGACTTTGTCACTGCCCTGGAGCATCTGGAGGAGGACGACACAGGAGACAATCCCTGTAGGTTTAACATGCAATGCTTAGTGGCCTCTGTTTTCTTATGTTGAGTATCCATCTGAATAAAGATACCACTTAAAAATCCAAAATGAATTTTAAATCTTCTGTTTTCCATACCATCATAATTTTGTGGCATGAATTTAAAGTGTTTCCTTTGTGTCTAATCAAGGCACAGTGGATGCACATCTTTTGTTTTCATTCATCTTCCTTTTCTGGTGAACTTTTTTGTCTTTTGTCCCATCTTTGTATTACTGTGTATAAGCATTTTTCTCCTCTCTGTCCTTGTCCATCTCCACAGCTGCATCTTCCTATCGCCATTTTAAAAAGCGTGATGTGGCATCACAGACAGTCCCACCCCACAAGAGAAGAAAGGAGTTATCAGGCTCCCGCATTATCATAAGTTCATCTTCAGCCAAACATAGGTCAGGCCCAGATGTATCTGTCACAGTCCAGAGGTCATCAGGTGTGGAATCCCAATGGACTTACTGCAGTCCTGGAGCTCGTCTCCCCTCGCCTTTGATTCATGTCAGTGAATCAGAAGAGTCAGACTGCTCCAGCCCCAGCCCAATAATTTTCTTGGATGAGGTGGGCTACCAAAAGAGCCTGCTGGCCAAGCTTGACATCCCCCAGGTGCCAGGGGGGCCCAGAGAGCGAGTTGAAGACTCAGACTCTGAAGTCAGTGAATTCTTTGATAGTTTTGACCAGTTTGATGACCTGGAGGAACTGAGCTCAGAGAGCTGCACTCTCGCACTGCCTCTGGATGCCATCAGTGCCCCATCCACACAGAAAAGGGCCACTGAGTCCAGCGGGTCAGCATCCAAATATGTTTCTAGGGGCTGCTCAACTAAGGGTATGAATCCTCACTGCTTTGACCAGCCCACTCTCCCAGCCAATGTGAAAAAGCCCACTCCTCTGAAACCTGGCTCTCCCTACTCACTTCACTCTGAGATGCCTGACTCAACTCGACCAGTGCAGACCCCTTCTGAGGAGAATGGTGGTCCACTTTTTAGTCCCGTCAGCTCCTCAGCCTTCAGCCCTCTGGTGGATTCTAGTGGAACACTTGAATACTTCTGGAAGACCGATGAGGATGGACAAGACAGCTCAGAACTACGTAAACCCCAGGATCTCTGCTCTCTGTATAAGACCTACTCAGACTTTGCCAGCAGTCTTTCCAAAGAAATTTTGGGATCTGTGTGTGGCTACCAGTCTGCTGTTGACATTAGTGACAACAAAAATCTCAGTTGCGTCTGCCACAAGGAATTCAAGAATCCTTCAGGCTACCTGATGAAGCTCTCAGAAATACAAGAAACTGTAACAGTGACCAAGCTGCAGAAGAAATCACAGTCACTGAAGGATGGTATTCAGAGGTTTGCCACTGACCTTGTGGAAATGAGTTTGGGAAGCGCCTTGCGAGACCTCCAAAAAGGCGTATCCTCCTGTACCACCACCTTGTGTCACCTAGCTGCCAGGCTCACATCGTCTGTGTTTCAGATGGCCTTCCATGAGATAGGCATGCGCCATGCCTATGTGTTGAAGGAACGAGCAATTAATGGATTAGCTGGTTTCCTAGTTGGAGAGGCTGTGTCGGGAGCACTGAAAGAGTTCCTGACTGTGAAAAAGCAGATTTTCCACAGCACAGTAACACGTTTTGCTGCTGATCTGGCTGAAGAGCTGGTGTTTGAGGGCATTATGGAAGTGTGTCAGTTCTCCCACCCCTCAACCCCGCTCACTCCTAGTGATTGGTCCTTTGGCCACAGACAAGAAGAAGAAGAAGAGGAGGAGGTGGTTTCCTCCTATGCTTCAGACTTGTCTGAGTCTGTTATCCAGGAGGCCTTCATAGAACTTTCCCAAGCTGATGTTGCCTTCACTAGCCAAGCGGCTATTAGTGTGTCTCTGGACAACATCTGTTATGCAGTCAGTGCAGAGAACACTAGCACTCACACCTGCAGTACCTTTGCTAACCAGCAGGTTTTGAGTGCCGGCTCAGCTGCAGCAGCCCCAGAGCCCTCAGGAGAGGTTGCTCCCCGCACAGTGAAGAAAGCCCTGTTCACTGTATCTGGCATGGCCAGCTGTATTCCTGTACCACAAGCAGGCCAAGCCCTCTCTCACCTCCAGGACTCTGAGGAGACCTGTCAGTATAAATCTAGCTTGTCGGATACCCCACAGGCCAGCCCTAAAAGACTAATTGTATCTTCCTCTGACACCACCACATCTACAAAAACTCACCTTTATAGTCATGGAACACAGACACCCATACCTGGAGGAGACCCCTTCCAAGGAAGGCATCCATTTCAAAACTTCTCTGGCAACATGGTGGATATGATAGTAACTGAGGCTTGTGACCTCATAACTGCTTCTAAGATGAAGAAGAGTTTTGGTGACTGTGCTGATTTCCTCACAAAGACAATCGGAAGCAGGCGTGGCTCTTCATCTAAGCAGGAGATGGTTAATTATGAGGCTCCAGATTCCCCTTCAAAGCATGAAGCTGGCAGGGAGAGTTTCAGATATGACTGCAGAGATTCTGGGTATGTTTGGAAGGATGGTCCTGTCAAGCAAGCAACAGACCTTAGCATACCTAACATTTCCTTTCAGACAGACTTTCAAAGCCAGGGGATAGCCAGCTGTGAGTTAGACCCCAGGATTAGAGGTGTGGCTGAAACCCATCCTATGATGATGGATACTCTTGATGTGCCAGGTACTGAGATGGGTGGACAAAGGAGGACATCTGTCCCGAGGGATGACTCAGTTCCAAGCTCTGGCCAAAAGTCTTGGGGCACCCCTGGCACCCCTCCCTCAACCCCTCAACAGTCAAGTGAGGTGTCCAAGGAAAAACAGATAAAACAGTTCTCCAAGAAACTGAAAAGCAAACTGGCCAAGGAATTTTCCCCTGCTACCCCCCCACCTACCCCTCACTATCAGCCTGAGCCTGGTCCAGGTCCAAAAGACATCACCCCTGAGGCAGACAAGGCTGAGTTTATGCTGAAGTTGATGAGATCTCTGTCTGAGGAGGCAGATGGCAATGAGGATGAAGATGAAGAATTGGCAGGAGAGGGAGGTGTTGGTTGCACTAACAGATGTTTAGAGACAGTGGCAGGCCGGCATGAGCTGAACCAGATGTCCACTCGCAGAATGTCCAACAAGGAAGCTCTCCACTATGCTGAGCGGTTGGCTTGTCACATTGTCTCCATGGCAACAGAGATGGACACGCTTGGAGTGGCAGAGCAGGAGGGGGAGCTAAGCAAAGGCAGTGAGAGACGGAGAGACAGTGTGGCCCAGTTCTCAGAGCAGACCCTGAACACCTTGTGGGTATATGCTGGGGAGGTGGCGGGAGAGGTCATCAATGATGTGAAGAAGATGGTGATCTCTGCACAGCAGTGTCCCTATCACAGGGCCTACAGAAGAAGAAGCTTTGACAGATCTAACTCTGAATGTTTGCATCACTACTATCATCAACACCAGTCCCAATCCAGTACAGACCAGAACAGAGACTGGAGGGTAGGGAGGCTGGCTGAGCAATGGTCTAATGACCTGGTAGCCTCTGTCCTCCGGTCTCCCACCTCCACCTCAGGCACAATCTCCAGCGCCAGCTCTGGCCTGTCCTCTGAGTATCCCAGCTGTGAGAGTGTGACAGATGAGTATGCGGGCTACCTCATCAGGGTGCTGAAAAAGGAGGGAGGCAGTAGGGAGTTGGTCCTAGACCAGTATGCCAGCCGGTTGGCCTACCGCTCCATAAAACTAGGCCTGGCTCATGCCAGTCGCAAGATCAAGCAGAGATCGTCTAGCATCCGCCTTCACTCTTCCAGGTCACTGCCAGATGAATGGAAAACTTCGGGTAGTGAGGCCTCATCGCCCAAGGACAGAGTAGAGTCAGTGGCTTATCCCTCAGACAAGGATGCTCAGTGTTGTTGTCGGGACTCTGAAGAGCAGAGCCAGAGGGAGTACATGGATCTGTTAAACTTTGCAGAGTCTTTAGCTTACAACATCACCTGTGATGTCACACGTAAGTTGCATCTGTCCTCTGTACGGCTGCCCAAGTCACTTACTGACTCCTGTCTTTATAAGAAGTCCAAACTGGAAGACATGGCAGAAAATCTCATCAGGAACTCCTTCTCGTGCCCCTTGTTGTCCAAGGAGGCTAAGAGCAAGCATTATCACAGTACAGGAAGCCTGTACGATGGAGGCTACAGGAGTAGGGTGATGCAAGTCATCGAGCATTATGCCAGGAAAATAGTTGATGACACTCTGAAGATGAGTCTGGCTTCAGTTGGGCATTCATCCTGGGAGCAGAAGAGGACCCAAGGCCATGATAGGCACTCTCACACCCAGAGGTTATCCGAGGTGCCATCAATGGGCCAAGCCCTGGGAGAGAGGACATGCCGTTATTGTCAGGTCCATGAGTGCCCATACTGCACCAAACTTAGCAGGCACCACCACCAGCCTGTATTACAGAGGAGGAAAAGAGGGACAGATTGTCAGGCAAGGACTGAGCGGCTCTCTAGCCTGGAGATTCCTAAAATACACATTGACCTGGACCACAGGGCAGCGTTTGCAGAGGAGATGGTGTCCATGGCAATGGAGACAGCTAAACGTGAGCTGAGCAACACCAGCCTTAATGCCGACAGTGGCATTGGACATGATGGAACCAGCTATGCTGAGAGCCTGACAGCTGAGATCATGACTTCAGCCCTGTCCAACATCTGTCAGACTGCGAACATCAGGTACAAACACCAAGATTCACATTAGTAGTTGCTTTTGCAAGTTCTGATCATCATGTCCACATGTTCATGTTATAGCTAGGGTCACACATATTCTGTAGCAAGCATGTTTATTCAATTGACTTCACAAGCTGCTCCAATTTCACATATACTTCTCACGTAACTTTACCATTTTAGTAGGTAGACAAAATTGTCATCAGGAATTTGAAAGCGTAGATACTTGCATATTTTTTGAAACTGTCCATTTTGTCTCCTTCCATCTCTCTGTGCATTTAGCTTTCCTGGTCGGGAGGCCACTGAGTCCTCTGTGTCCCAGCAGCTGAGTGTGGGAGATGACAGCCTGGGCAGCTGGTCTAACCTGAGCTTTGAGGATGAGCACCCAGATGACAACAGCAGCTTCCTCCACCTCAGTGATAGGTATACAACCACTAGCTTTCTCATATGTAACATACCAAATATCCAATTACCTGTAGAGCATACTGTTATTATTTTCCTACATTAGACTTGGCCGTCGACAATGTATTGTCCACAATTTGGTATACGCCACTGCCCATTTTTTCCTTTATGTCCTCCACTCTGATGTACTAGCTAGTATCTAGCCTATGTTGCTGTTGGATCAGTGATGTCCCATTATTCATGCGGATGTGAATTGAATTGGGGTCAAAGGTTGTGTCATAGGCTTTTACAGAAAGTTTTACTTATTTCGTTCATTTTTACCTGTGCCCGTACCCATGAAATTCTATTGATTTTTTTTTGACCTGTTACACAACCCTTGTGGGTTTCTATACTGATTCGTTTATGAGCAGGATTTGGGCTCAGGTTTCAGGCAGTTTTGGAATTTTCTACCGGAAGTAGGAGTTATTGAAACCCCTGCTGTGTACTGGGTAAAATTTTCATGTAGCTGTCTATGCAGCCAAGTTCTACTCAGAATGTTTGTGAAATGCATCACAGGGCTAAGGGCCAAATTGTACTGTGGCAGAATTGGCTTTCGCATTTTGGATGTACATCATCACTATTTGTGTGTATGCAACAAAGAGGGAGAGAGTGAGACCAAGTGAGTGAGTCTGAGTATCGGCCCTCGTCACATGGTCTCACACAAGTCTCCAGTCTGGAAATTATGGTGTTGACATTTCTGTCAAAGGTTGTTATCTCTATGGAAGCGAAACTGACAACATTTGAGATTCTTTCCCAAGACACTGAAAGAACATGATGTATTCGCAGCTAGTTATTTTGGCCATCAGGGCCAAGTTAATGTATCATAATATTTTCTAAAGGTGTGTCTGAGTGCTCTCTTCACTTCAGGCAGTGTTTCTACAGGAACAAAGTCCACCATGTGTAATTCATTACTCTGTCTTCAAAAGCCTGCTGCAACCATTTCCGCTCAGCAGATGAAATAACAGAAGAAAAAAAAATCACTGTCGAGGTCTGATTGAGATTCTGAACATGATAATTGACTAAATGAAAAAAGCTCTCTCCATGTGTCATTCACTCAAACCACATGGAGAAAGCTGTAGCAGCGTTAATGCAGATTAAAGGAGGTATTTTTAGATATCAGAAATGTTCCTCCCTTCAGCCTCACAGAGAGTGCTGCAGGCCACAGTGTGCAGGTTCCAGCCAGCAGCCTAATCATTGACTAATTACAGAGCGTGTATGTTGTGTTTCTGTTGTCAGCTGGTTGTCCCGGTGGAACCCGCAGGATTAACAGGATTATGTGAGGACAAGAATGTAATGATCTCACATTTTAGGCCTTTAACAACAAATTGTCTCTATCAGCATTACAGGTGATTCAGTGGGATATAGTGTGTGGTGGAAAAATCTGCATCATTTGGAGAATCCCTCTCTGTTTTGAACCTCACCTGGTATTTAAAGGATTATTCCAAATGCCAGAAATGGTCATCAGCCTGAGCATTGTTTGTTGAAGCTACATGGTAGACATGGTCATTATAACAAATGGGATGAAACTGCTGATTATATTCTGATCTTTGCTCCATATCAGTAGCTCTCATGTGATTATGTCCCGCTTAGCAGGTAGTGCCTGTCATTGTTGTAGTGCTGCATTACCTGCCTTCTCTCTCCAGCAGCAATGGGAACAGCAGTAGCTGGAGCAGTCTAGGCCTGGAGGGGGAGGCCTGTGAGGAGCGCATGTCATTCTCTCCCTCTGACAGGTTGGTCAGCAGCTGGTTGACATGGCTAGCCTTCCAAAATGCGCGTCAGACCTGGTGGGGTTCACCTAGAATGGGACAAAGTTATGGTTGAATCATTGAATTTACCATAAAGCCAAAAGTAAGTAAAGAAGAATGTTACAGATCCATCAGTGGAAAATCTCAACTCAAAATTGGAACCAGGCAATTGCCACATGATATGAAAATGATTTAAAACATTGTACAATGCTATTTTGATTTGTGCTTTGTCTCATACTAGGAACCACCAGCGCCCTTGTATGACCACACTAAAGCTCTAAGAATAAATATGCTTGACATGGCATATGCTTGTTAATGTTAGCATGCAATGTTTTGCTGGTTCTGCATTACTTGCATTTAATTTGGTTTCCTAATAGGATAATTTGTAGTGTTTTTTTTAATGGGTTCACATATTAGTCCTACAGGTGTGCCATCATTGGCCTTATTTCATTAATGAAAACATACTCGCAGAGATAATCTACAGCTTTGACAAGTTTAATCCATACTGCCAGCCATATATAAACACACCATTGTTTTCTCAGGCTGGTGAGTGTTTTTGCTTCCATCCATGCTGCCGCTTGTTTGGGCTTATAGCAGTGCAGTACTGTCAGTCAACATGTTAATCAGCATGTGCTTGTAGGAAACCTCGGTACCATTTGAGGTCGAGAGATCACCACTGAAAAACAGTCTTTTAAATGCAAAAAGCTGCCACATTTACGTTATCCTTGTAACAACTTCCATGTTTTCTTGGTTTTATTTTCCATCAATGGAGTACATTAATTCAGTTCTGTTTGGCAGCTGACAACCAGTTCTTAGATGTCAGAGATTCCCACAGACATCTGAATGCACCAACAAGGCAATCAGTGCCTAAAACTGCACAAGTAGTACTGACAAAAAAATGAGGTCACAAAGTATTTGCTGTAATAAGCTTCCAGTGGCTTCCCAGAACGTATCAAACTTGATACAAATTTTTCAGTCTGAAATTGAAACTGGCAGCACTGCTGGGACAATCCTTTTGTTTCAAAGTGTAACTGTAACTTGTCTACTTAAATTAAACCCATATCCACATTCACACATGTGAAGCCTGCTGGTATCTGCTGAGACCATCTGGACTGGCCATCTACTGTTACCTGGTGTCACTCTTCAGATGGTACACTGTAGGAGTTAATGGATAATATATATACAACATAAATATGTCTATCATTTAGTTATTAATGTAATATATTTAAATGTATTAGGCCACTGTATGTAATGTTACAAGGCAATTAGCAAGACTGCTTTATGGCAGTATTGGATTTTTATGGATGTTTTGTCCATAAATATTTCAAATAATAATATCACAACACATACTGATGTCAGATAACATGCACTGTACAGTAATAGAGGGTTGTATAATAGCACCCAGTCCTTCATCACAAGGTAACATCACTTGGCAGTGAAGATTGGCAAATAGCAGCTGGCCAGTTCAGTGCCTGCCATTAGGTGGCAGGTTTCTCACAGATTTAGGTTTGTGGATTAGTTCCATCTAAACATGACACTTCAAAACATGTTCAGATAGGTTAGGAAAAATAATGAAGGTTGTCTTAAAATTGGGCTGTGCTGGTCAAGGCTCCATATGTCATTATGTACTGGTTACTATTTTGATTAAAAAAAAAAAAGGATGACTTGACAGTCGGTGCTGCCCTGTCTCTCGTAGTCCTCCTCACCTCTGCTTTGACAGTGTCATCGCTCCTTCATGATCCTATTCATAAAAACAGTGGATGTGAATAGATGTACTCATTCTGCAAAGAAAGCGATGTCCTTATATCATATTGAGCAGAGTCTGAGTGTCTGTAGCCGTGGGCTGTGTCAACAAGACTGCGATTAACAATCTTAAAGCGGAGAAATGACTGTTTACCTGTTGGCACGTCACACAGCAAAGATTTGCAAAATTGACAAAAAGGATATTGAGTTCCATTCAGAATGGAAAAATCAAGATGTACACTTTTGTCACTGTGACATCGAAGCAGAAGAGTAAATTTACTGGAAAAACTGAATGGAAATATGCATCATGGTTCCCTCAGTGTGTGTCAGATGTCTTTTGATTGGGGTTGCTTTGTTTGAAGCTTGTGATTTCTGATATCCTGCTCTGCTTCTATCAAAGGATGTTAGCTTAAGCATGCTTATTGTCATTTCTTTCTTTTAATGAAGCTGTGTGATGTTTCTCACCCAACAGTGACAATACAGAGGACAAGGAGACTGAGGTCAAAGAGGAATCCAGTGGTAAGCATATTTTACTGCCCGCAACTTCACCTTCAAGGGTTTTCTAATCTGGTGAAAGCTATTGTGAACAAATGCAGATTTTGGCCAAAAGAAAAACCATCCAACAGTTTAACATGGCACACTTTTGGACAGCAGAGAGATGTGGGGAGAAGAGGGGCCCCTTTCCTAATTTGAGGTCTTGTGCTTTCCATTCGTTGAGATTCAGAACAGTTGGCCTTGATTCAGGCTGGATGTGTACGTCTGTCTGCCTGTCTGAGTGTGTTGTAGCCGGGGATTTTACCACCCCCATATCCAGCCACACTAATGCTCATTCATCCACTCCACTCCCTCCACAGTCACTCGCTGCATTATGTGTGTGTGTCAAACCAGAGCAGCCCCCACTTTGGGGGCGGGGGCTCCTCATTGGGTCTGTTCTGCTGTGGGAGCGTGGGAACCCAGCACGGAGCACAACAGGGTTGAGGGAGCAAATGACTGTTCCGTATTACACTTGGTGTATCTGCCTGTCTTGGAGATATACTGGAGAAGATGAGAACGCATGAATGTGCAAAAGGTTCATGTGATCAGTGTTGAGGAGGGCCAGCCTCTTAAAAGAACAGGAAGTAGTACAAAAATATGATTCCTCTTGAATGATCCATGTTTGTCTGTGCTGCAGGGACTCTCTGTGTGGACAGGACTCAGGTGCAGGCTCCCAGGACTTCTCTGGTCATAGTAAACTCGGATGTCAGGGAGCTTGGGTGTGGCCCTCAACATGTGACCCTTGACCCTCAGCTCAGGAGCATGCTGCAGTGGGTGGCAGCCTCTTTGGCTGACATCTCCCAGATCCAGCTGAGTCCTGACAGAGAGCTCCAGCAGGTGATTGTCCTCAGTCCATTCTGAACACACAGGATTTATTTCCTGCCATGTCAAACAGGTTCCTGCTGTGGTATTTTATCATTAAAGATTAAGACTTTCTTTAACCAAGTCAGATGGCTTCAATAAGACGGGTCATTCTCTCCATGACTGTTGAGGTTGGTTTTAAAGGTTAGGTCTTGTATAGTGGTATCCTGTTTTCCATTACAGTTAGCTTTGCTGTGGAGACGAACGGCTGAAAACCACCAGCTAATGTGATGATTAAGTAAAACAGGTTGTGTTATATATTCTAATGCAGATGCCCCCAAAGCCCTGTTGGATGAATTCAAGTCAATCCACTGACACCAAATGTGTCCATCTGATCACCTTTATGCACTCTCATTATTTAGTTTTCTAAGTAGCACTTTCAGTGTTAACACCTAACATGTTCAGGTGTTACAGTTAACTCAACATGTGGATAGATTTTCAATTAAATGATAATTTCAGTGTATTCAAATTAGTGGAGCTTCTCTCCATGTTTATCCATGGAAATGCAAAAGAACCCCCTGTGGTACAAGCACCCCTGACTGTAGAGTGCCACTATTAAGTGACCCATTTGATGTAGTCATATTCTTTGACTTTCATGTAGAATTTATCAATTTCTCTAATTTGTTCTCCAGTGTCAGTACCTTTCATAACTAATGGGAAACAGACAGATTTAACAGACTGGTTAAGAAGGTGAGCTCTGTCCTGGGATGCCCCTTCGACCAGGTGGAGGTGGTGGGAGAAAGGATAATGATGGTTTAGTAATCCACTATCCCCTTTGCTGTAACACTGCAAATTTCCCCGTTGTGGGATTAATACAGGATCATCTCACCTCAAACCCGTACACATATACCCAGATCCAGACTTGGCAGAGGTCCATACTAATAAATCTAAGTTACAATTGATTATTGAAGTGAATGATAACTGTGTGTCTTTTCAGCTCCCAGCTGTGGTCCAAAGACTGCAGGAGAGGAAGTGGAGGGTGGGAGAGCTGCTGCACATGCTGCTGCGCTACTGTGAAGAGAGTCAGACACACAGTCAGTCCCAGTCCAGAGAGGAGGCACTCCAGGCAGGCAGAGAACTTCACCGCACCCCGCTGTTCCAGTGGCTCCTGGAGCACGCCTAGGGCCTCTCCTCTCCTCTCCTCTCCTCTCCTCTCCTCTCCCTAGTTCCAAACAGGGCTTTGCAAACTCCACAACCCCTAGAGGGCGCCATATCAATCAGATGATCTAACTTAATCCTATGAATGTGGGCGGCATGTGTTTTGCATTGCATGCTGTGACCAAGAGTATTTCTGTTGTATTTTCTTTGTCTGTTCACCTTCTGTTTTGCTGTTGCTGATTATTCATCGGGCTGCATATGTTACATCTTGATTTAGTGAGCTGTCTGTCCCGCCCACCTATTCCTCTGAATTGAAGCCCTCACACCTTGCTGCGGTTGAGTTTGAGCTACAGAAAGAAAAGAGGGAGCGAGAGAGACCCATCCCATCTGTTCCAGACAGAGACACAAATGCAATGAGTTGAGAGAAAGAGAATGTGTTTTTTGTTAGGGAATCCCCATGCTGGGTGGATGATGTCATCACACCCACAGCTCACCTCTGTGGTGTTTCCACATGTTAAGAGACCAACTGTGCGCACACATGCTCACAGCACACCACACCCTCATATTATCAGAGGGAATCCAAGATATACTGACGCTCATCAGCATCTGACAGTTATTCCCCTATAGTATTCCATTATTCCATTCCAAATCCATAATTGTATTCATCCATTGAGAATGACAGTGCTTGTTATTCCTGTTTTGTCCAGTGAAGTTTTTATCCGGAGCACTGAATAAGTGAAATGTTGGTATAGTGACTCCTCACGTTTATCTGATATGCTGCCGGACGTACAGATCGACACGACACTGTTCAAGCTGTAAAACCCTTATCTTTAGTAAATTATACTACACTGTCACTTTGCATTGATTATCAAAGGGGCCATTCGTTTGGCAGTAGAATGATAAATAGCACTTGATGATGTTGCCTCTTGCCAGTATTGGTATTCCTGTTTTATCTAATACTGTAACACTGCTTGCCTAGCCTCAATCTCCTTTGTTGTAAAACTTAGTAAAATATTTAGAGTGGATGATGTTTACGAGTGCGGACGGTATTAAAAAAAAAAAAGTCTATTTTTGAAGGTAGATTATGTCTAATCAAACATGAAATGCTGCTCAAAGCTATGAAAGAAGCCATGACATTGGCTTAATGTTGCCAAATATAGCTTATAAGGTGACTCTCCTGCAGTCAGTGATAAGTGTATGATCCCCTGCTCATCTGTGTCAGTGGCTCAGTTCCACTTTGGGGAAGATCCAGTGACGCAGATAGCGGATCTTTTAGCAATTAAAGACACCCCTCCGGTCTGCACCTCCAGAACCACAAACTGTATTGCTCAACTCTGGACTCACACATTTGTCACCCACGCGCCACAGTCACCTTGTGGAATGAAGAACTCTGAATACCACAACCGACTTCCACACAGCACTAACTACTCTAACACACACGCACACACATACACA
Organism: Chaetodon auriga; assembly: GCF_051107435.1. NCBI lineage: Eukaryota > Metazoa > Chordata > Actinopteri > Chaetodontiformes > Chaetodontidae > Chaetodon > Chaetodon auriga. The sequence goes on from NC_135086.1 coordinate 23,493,049, forward strand.
CACCCTTGTTACTCACTAGTCCTCATGTATACGTCCACATGCACAGCACTACCAGCTACTTGCTGAGATGCACTTTTTTTAATTTGGCTGAAGGGAGACTGGGCATTTCCAGCCTTGCCGTCAGATCTCTCCTGGCCTCCTCTGTGAACTTACTCACAGCATGGCCGGTCCACTCTGCAGTCATTCATCGTACATGCACAGTCCCCCCCCCTCCAAAGAAAAATGATTGGGATACATTTTGATGTTGCTGTTTATTTATTGTTTTATAAGTGAGGGACCTAAGGATGACACGATGCCGCGAGGTCTTCAGAGTTATATCAGGACTTCCTTTGTGAGTTTGAAACACTGTATTATAGCACAGCCTCATATCTAATACTATAAACTAAGTGTTGGTGGTGGTGCTCACCTGCATGGATCAATCGTCATTGACTTTTAAAGCTCAGCATTATTATTCTTAATATATTGGCCTACACTAATGGAGCAGCAGTGATTTGTCTGTGCCCACGCTGCCTCACAGTATGCTATAGGTCTCTGCAGATGCCTTGTCTGTTACTACTTAATCTCTAGGCTGCCAAATGGCCATATAATCTCAAGGGTGTTTGTGCTGTATGATTTGTTTACATGCAAAAATGAATAAATCACAAAATCCACTATGTAAAAAAAAAAAAAAAAATCCCAAAGCGATATACCTACTATTAGAAAATAATAGAAAAGAAGACACAGTGAAGTATTAACCTGAGAAGTGAGGGAGTGCTTATATCTTGGTTTACATTAAAGGAATGTATTAAGAGTCATGAATTGACCGGTGAAGAGAACGCATCAGTGAACGGATTCTCTCCCAGTGTGAATGTTAAGTTGTTGAAGTAGAACTTTTCCATTGCCTAGGCCCCTCCTATTTTCTTTATCTACTTTACATTCCTGTGCATCCCAAATGACCTCTAGTGCTATATTGTTGTGTTTGTGAAAGCTGAATGTGTACCTGCAAAGGCTCAACTCCATTTAGAAGCAGATACTGTAAAGCTGTCTTGCTACTGCTGTTCCCAGTGTTACATTCTGCCTCTCTCTGACCACAGGCGAGAAAAGTAAAAAAAAAAAAAAAAAAAAAAAAAAAAAAGCTGTACAGCACCTCCACTAACTTATGTATTTTTCCTGCTTCCTTGTAAAATCCTGCCAAATAAAGATATTTAATAAATTATGTAAGTTATATAACAGTGAGTTCACTACTTGTCCTCCCCAGTGGCATTGCTTAATAGTTTAAACATTCTGAGCTTGAGGTCAAAAACTCTAAATTTGTTTATGTAAAAGCTTGGTGTGACAATAAAGCTTTTTCATGTGCTCTTATTTTTTTGTCTCCTTTTAATGAAGACACATCACATCTATAGATCTTTATATATAATATATAATACTGTTTCACTTTACAGATAAAGCCTCTCATTGTCCTCGCAGCAATGAGCTTTATTTAAGTGTTTTGCTCAATGAAAAAAAAAAAAAAAAGACTTGAGTGATTGAATATTTGGCATTTTGTATCCAATCATGACTGAAAATTGATTCACTGATTGGTAGATGAACAGAGAATTGATTAGCAATTCATCAATTAATCGTTTATTGAAGTCTTTTACTAAATTGCAAAAAACTCCTTGGTTCTAGCTTCAACAGTCATATCTGATTTTGGAAGTCAGTTTTGAAGACATGACTTGAATATATCCACTCGAGCACTGTCCTTAAGTATAATGTTGAGGTACTTGTTATTTGAGTTCTTTTCATCTTATGGTAGTTTATTCTTCAACTCCACTGCATGTCAAAAAGGAACATTGTACTTGCATGTATTTGTTTATGCACTTTAGCATATTAAACTGACCACCTGCAACATTAAAATACTGCTTAAGATCTAATGCATCAGTAATAATAATCCAATCCAATAGTGTATATATGTAATACTATAAGACTGAGGGAATGATTCTACATTATGAATACTTAGTCATTTTTACTGATAATACTTCTGTACTTCAGTAACCATATGAGTGAAGGACTTTATCTTGAAAGGATTTTTACACTGTGGAGTTACGACTTTTGCTTAGCACTGATCCTTACACAGTGACTAAACATTAAATCAATTAAATCAAGTGATCCAGTTCACAAATAAAAATAGTCATTACTTGCAGCGCTACATCCACTGCAGCAGTTGTATCAGGAACTACACCACATCAAAGTCAGTCTTTACCATCAGTGAAGTACCTTCAGGATTTGTCTCTTACGCACTTTGATGGGAGTTCTGTCTCTCTTTTCTGCTTCAAAGCAAATCCAAGACCATGCAGAATGCTGATACAGGCTGAGTTTCCCAGTGATAACAGCCTGCTGTTAAATACAGCGATTCCTCCAAGCCTATAAAAAGGCTGTCAATTTACTAGCCAAGGCTGGCCCATCTCCTTACTGTTACTTGAACTGCAGGTGCCAAAGGAAACAGAAGGAATGTGGATCTATTAAAGCTGGTTTCAATAACAGTGCTACAGTTCTTGGTTATGCCTGGATACAGCTGCACAAAACAACCATTGTTGCTGTGTGATTAAACCGTACCACACAGGCACAAATATATAATTAGGTAATGTTTGCTACAATGGGCATTACCTGCCAGCATACCTGTGTAGTGGATGAATGGAGCTGTCTGTCTGCGATGGAGGGAGTGAAAAGAAGAAAGAGAGAAGGAGGGGTGGGGGTGGGGGGAATACGTAATTGCATGCTGTATAGTGATCCAGGAGGCGAAGAATGTGTCTGACAAGCACATCTCTGATCTTCTGAGCGGCGGGAAGCCTGCTGACAGACAACAAGAGAGCTATCAGGCTGGCCATACATGGGTATGGTTGGCTTTGCTTGTGGGATACCTGACTGCGGGAAGTCATCTACACCAGGCTTCAAATTAGGGGATATGTGTGTGGAGATCTAAATCTCTGTCAATTGTTGTCTGCTGTTGGTGAGAAAGAGGAGTAGGCTTACTGAGGAAAATGACAAGATTAGTATTTCCTGCTTCCTGTTCTGGAGCGACAGGACAGATCTTTATCCACCACTGAGGCAGGGAGCCGCCTGAAATTCACAACATTTGTTCCTGTGCTCAGAGATTTGCTGGATCAGTACAACCAGAGTGTCAGTGTGTCTGTACCCAGGGATCCAGCTTGCAAGAGGGCTCAGCAAAGAAAAAGTAAAAATAAATTTGGAAAGTCCCATTACTAACTGATGTGGGTACAAACCAAAAACATTTCAGCATGTATTTTCTCACTGTTTATTTGACAAAATATTAAAAAGTAAAAATAAGAGAGGTGAAAAATGACAGCTAGAGGGTTAATTTGTAGGACCTTATAAAGTTCCAGGGCTGTTAAATCCATTATCAAAGTGATGAAGGCCTGATAAGACTCTGTCCATTGAACAATAACGTCACTGATTATCTGTACTGATTCAAAATATTTTATGATCATTATTACCATGTGTAAAAACCTTTCTTCCTCTTCTTGGCAAGGGTTGCACAAATCCTGGATTATGTGACAAAGCATTACCTGGTCAAGTGCTTGAATGATGCAGACCAACCATTATTTAGAGTGCATCTGTTGACGCTTTAGGTGGCCACAGCGGAGTGAGAAGCCAGGATGAAACTTGGTCCTGGATGATACATGTACTAAAACATGACCACAGAAACACTAATCGCATTGCAACAACTTCACAGAAGTGAAGCCACAGGAATGTCACTCAGACACAGCAGCAGTTTACCAGGAAATCAGACGCTTTCATTAATCTGCTCTGACGGGCAGATTACAGCATGAGCACAAACACACATGCACGAACACACACACGCACATGCATGCACGCACACACACACACAGTCACGTAAACACACAGTCACACAGTCATCTGTGCAGCAAGCAATGTATAATAGTTATTGTACAGAAAATCATCAGTCAGCAATACAGAGAGACAGACAGGAGCCCAGTGACATACCACCCTCAGTCTGTTCCACAGCGGTGTGGGATGGTGTCTCTGCCACACATACACACACACACACGCTGACTCTGACATCAGATAGGCTGGGTCCTGGCTTGGATTATCTCCCCACTGCCTCCCTTCACTGTGTCGATTTGTGAGTCACTGACATCACTTCCCCCCCAACAGCAACAAACGGCTGGGTTGTTGGGAGTCCACTGGATGAGGGGAGAGGAGGGGGGATGTTTGAGTCAAGCCCATGGAATCCATGATATACTGTACTGAGCTTTGTGTTGGAAAGGGGAAAACCAGCTACATCATCCCTGCTAGTGGCCTGGCCTGAAGAACATCTCCTTTGTTTTGTTTTTTTGATCTTCTCTTCCTGATGCATCTGCTCTTTCTTTCATCACCATAGACTAATAGGTGTGAGCGGATAATGAGCCAAGGGGCTGAATCATGGAGGTGGGTCTGAGGTCATGCTGGACGATCTGCTACACTACAGCAAGCAGAGCAATGAGGCACTTGCACAGTTTTGGACATAAAAGCTACTTCAGAAATTAATGTTGTCGGTTTTAGGCGGAGGTTGCAATCCTGCAGTCCAAAAACCTCATGATCCAACTGTAATAATGAAAAAGTTTATGGAGTGGAAAATCTAATTGTTCAAATCTTTGGCAAATTCCGCTTCAAGTTTTTTGTGCTTAGTATCTAACTTTCCCACTGGATTTATGAAAGAAAGGAGCATTGAAGTCATTTTAAATTACGTAATTCCACCTCCTGCACCTTAACAGGGTTTTTAAATGTTCTACTGTAGTTCAGGAATTTGTTTATGCTAAGCTACTTCATGAGCTACTTATTTTTTCACCCTGTTATATCGAGTGGTTCACAACATTTTCGTGTTACATAGGCTACTCCCACAGCCCTGTCACAGCCCTTCACTGACATCACCTGTCATGTTCCCAAATGTGTTCATTTCTTACAGACCCTGAACAAATCAAACATTTATCCATTAGCTGTTTCAACCTTTGGTCTTGTTTAGCTCTCTATGTATCTATATCTGTATGTCTCTATAATTTAGCCATTACCATTAGCTCTTCAGCTGTTTATCCATTCATTTATGTTAGTCATTACCCTTTCACATTTAACTGACATTAACTGTTTAGACTTCTCTGCTTGCTTTTAACGAGTTTTCATACACTCTATAAAGCGAATGTACAGTATTTTTGAAAATCAAATTGTCATTTCTGTGTTTTGAAATTATTTCAGTTCAGTTTTACCATGTATACACAGACAACTTCAGAAGTACCCCTTGGAGAAGTACTCCTTGTTGGGAATCACTGTTAATGAAACTGTATCAGGGATTCAATTAGATATCCTCCTCTGTTGTTTTTGCTGATGTCAGGAACACAGAGGTTGTGGTAGACTTCCTTAATCCTGTTGACTTTATGAGTAAGGCCAACGACTAATGAACGATCCCACAGAGTCACCACTGGGGTGTTGGAAACACTCATCTCTCAAAACGTGAGGTGAAAACTACCCATGACATTTCCCTGCTATTGTCTGCTTGTTTCCAGGAGTGACCACATTGTGATGCATTGTGAACTGTGAGCGAGAGTGTGTGTGTGTGTGTGTGTGTGTGTGTGTGTGTGTGTGTGTGTGTGTGTGTGTGTGTGTGTGAAAGCCAAGCAGCGAGCATGGACAATAACTTCTACGCCCAGGGCAACTCAGACCTTGGCACAATGAAAACTATCAGCGTGGGAGCGAAAGGACGGAGACAGTGATGAAAGAGAGAGGGGGGATAGCAAGAGATAAGAGCTTACGTCTGAGGGAACAGCTGAATCATGCTGAAATTATAAGTGTTTATCTGAAAATGATTGGAAGGGAGCAGAAAGAGTGGACTGTGGGCGGAGGGGAAATATCATAGTCAAGAGGGGCTGCTGGTGTTTCCCAACCTGACAGTTCTGTTTTGACTCTTTGGTGATTGAAAACAGCAGCTGGGGCTTGGTGTGGACCTGGTAACATGGTAAATAATATTAGGTATTATCTGTTAACATTGGTAGTGAGCCTGTCTGACTCACAAAAACAACAAGCATCCCTCAGCTGGTGCAAACTGCACACCATTGCTCCCACCCTGAAGGAATAGAAAACAGCAGGTTTTCACAGTTTCATTAAAGAGCGATTGCTTCATCTACTGTTGTGTCTCTGCTCATCTTTAGTCTGCTTACACCCACTGCTTTATTGACTCAGGTGTGTGCGTAAGTTTGGGTTTCACAGACAGCTCACCAATGAGGAAATATCTTGACAAATCGTCTTTCTTGATGACCTCAGGGTGCTTCCTCCACACTCACACCCACCTTGGCGATGACAGTGTGGTCTGTGTCTTCAGGCCGGGCCACTTTGATGTGACCACAGAGAGGAAGCAGAGGTCAAGTCTGGGAGATCATGACACGGCTAACTGAATAAGAGACGTCTCCTGCTGATGTCATGGTCGGTCCTGCCCTGGTGTTTTTCCTTTTCCTTCTCCTCCATCCTCATCCTCCTCCTCCTCTTCCCAGCCCAGTTCGATGGCAGTCGAGCTGGCAATGGATTTCTTATTGTAAGAGTGAATGCTTCACAAGAGAGATGTGGTTTGGAGATGAACAAAGCACAAGAGGTCATCCAAGACTTCAAATTTGCACAGCATGCTTCAGTGATTTGCTCACGTGCACCTCTCTAGCCAAAGCCACACCCTCTTCTTTAGGCTAAACTCTGGGCTGAAATCTATCTAAACTATCAATCTAAACTCTAGAACTTCAATTCCAGGAGATGATCTTGATCTTTCCTTGATCCCATCCCCGCCTCCTTTTTAAAAGCATTTGTTTATCTAAGGATATTTTACCATTATAAATACTTCTTTACAATCTAGTATTTTCCCTAGCTCACTCAAATCTTTAATTGTTAAACCACTATTAATGAAGCCCACTCTAAACCGACCTATTAATACCTAACCCTAACTACCGACCAGTCTCTAACCTCCTGTTCCAAAGCAAAATGATGGAAAAAGTCATCCACAAGCTACCAATCAACCACCTGGCAACCAATAAAGTACAAGATCTCTCCTAATCCAATTCGCCCCAACCACAGAACAGAAACAGCCTTGGTCAAGGTTATTTGTTGACTTAAGAATAAATTGTGACAATGGTAGAGTTTCTGACTTAGTATTACTGAATGTAAGTGCAGCATTTGACAATATCAAACATGATATTTTAATAGGGAGACTTGTGTGGTGACTGCTGCTCTCGTTTTCATCATACCCCTAAGGACGTGATTTTTGTATTTGACTTGAGAATCCTAGATTCAGAAGTGTTTTTATCTGAAGTGGTGTTCCCCAGGGTTCAATTTTAGGCCCATTACTGTTTAATTTGTAGTTGCTGCCTCTGGCCTAACTTATCAAGAATCACAATGTGTGTTACAATAGTTATTCTGATGACATGCAATCATGAGCCATACTGACACACTGTCAGAATGTATCAAGGATATTTACAATTGCTAAAAAAATTTTTTTTACAGTTGAACAGTGATAAGACGGAAATCCAAGTTATTGATGCAAAAGCCAACGGAGAGGAAATTCCTTTAAATTGTCACCACCATCTCTGGAAAGAATCACACAGGCCAGAAACCTTGGGACCTGAATGCTGACCTAACTTTCAAGAACCACATTAACAGCATACTACAGATTTTATCATTTAATAAATCTCACAAAGTCAAGGAGCTTTTTATCCAAGGAAGATGCTGAAAAACTTGTCCATGCATTTATTTCCATTCAACTACACCACTGTAATGCATTCACAGGAATGTCTAAAAAAAACATCCAGATCAATTACTCCAACGTAGCTGTCAGAGTTTTAACTAGAGAAAGGAAATATGACCATATAACACCTGTGCTGTGGTCATTACACTGGCTTTCAGCACATTTTAGACTTGGTTTGAAATTTGAATGTTCTACATGGTCTGGTACCCCAAATATCTCTCTGACATGCTTGTGAGAACTCTCAGGTCACCTGGAACAGGCCTGGTGGTTATTCCGAGGGTCTCCATGAAAACTGGTGAAACTGCCTTAAGCTTTTATGCTTCAAGCCACTGACTATCCTACCTAATAATGTTAGATGAGCTCCAACACAAGCGCCATTTAAAACTAAAGTGAAAACATTACTTTTTAGAGGCGCCTGTTGGTAGTCTGATTTGCTCAACTTAGTTATTATTTTATTTATTTTTTGCTTCTTTCATTGGTTTGAAGTCATATCTCCTCTTATTTTTTTATTGGTCAACTGCTGGTCATAATTAGCATTTTGTTTTTGTTATTCTTTTCTTTAATTCATATGCCTTATTATTTTAACTGGCCGCTTGCTGGTCTTAATTATTCTATTTTCTGGATTGTTTTTAACTCACATGTATTATTTATTTGTTTGTTTTAAATGTGTGTACTTATATCTAATGTTTTACTATTCATTCCCTATTCACTAGTTTTTGTAGCTGCAACTTCCATGGTAGCTCACTCTCTGTGCAGCACATTGTGCTTCAGCCTGGTATGAAATGTGCCATACAGATAATGTTTTGCTTGTTTGTTATCATCCAGTGTCATTGCAGAGTGTGTTAGACCCCATGTCAGGTTACCCAATACAAATAAAACATGAGATTCCTATAGCTACTCTGCTGCGTTCCAGGAAACTCTTCCTAATTCCCGCTGTTAAAAAGTGTAAGGATGACTCTCTTGTTTAGACAGAGAACACTGTCTGCAATGTGATGTGAGGTGAGAGGAAGGAGAGAAGCAGGGGAGCAAAGAAGATGGAACACAGGGTGAAAGGATGTAGGGTGAAAGGATCACCAGGGGAGTGCTGAGTGTTTACCTTTTGATGAGTGTACTGGAATCCAAATATGTTCACATGCATTTTAAACAAGGACTGACTGGCTCCCACTGACTGATCATCTTTTTTTGTAGCTGTGTACCCACATGGGTGTGTACAGTACATACTCAGGCATGTTTTTATGCAGGCAAGAGTGAATCTTTATCTACATGTTTTCAGTCATGCCAGCAGCATGGGTCTAGGGTTGGCAATGTCATGGTTGTGGGTTTTAGTTTAACTATTTCCTGCTTTATGTTGAAAATGTTTCTCCTCATATGTCATGTTTTGTTTCCTTTCTGCCTTTATCTCTATCCCTCCCTTGCAATTGTAGATTAGTTTCACCTGTCCCCTGTTGGTCTTCCCTCTTGTGTATTTAGTCAGTTTTTCCCTCTTGCAGTTGTCAGGTAGTTTGTGTCTGTTCCCTTGTCCTGCATTTGATGCCAGTGGTACTCTTCTGTATTCCTGTCTGTGTTCCTCATGCCGTGATCAGTTTGTTATTAGGATATGACAAGAAATGGATCCAGCTTTTCATAGGAGGATTTGCAGGAGTGGCCATTAATGATATGCGGTGGGCCAAAGCCTTCATGGAAAGACCTATCTACTCTGAGGCCTGGGTTTTGGGAGCTCCAGGCATGGGAGAACTGTTAAATGGGACTGAACCAAGCTCCACCTCCTCACTGCTTCCCAGCTCCACATCCACTGCCCAGTGCTCAGGCCAACGTCTCTCCAGTTCCTGGGTTGATCACCATCAAGTCTGATCCTGAGTCCGCTGGTGCCTCATCTGTTCCTGAGATTGAACTTGACATCGCTCCTGTTCATGAGTCTGAGTTGGCTGATGTCTCTCTTGTTCCTGAGTCTGATGTCTCTTCAACCCCTGGGATGTCTGATGCCACATTAGTTCCAGGTTCCCTGTCGGTGGTGTGGCCGTCACTTGGTCCTGGTTCCCTGTCAGTGGTCCACCCATGCCTTAGGTGCACCTGAAGCAATCTCCTGTTGCTGCTGAGTTACAGCAATCATCTGTTCTTGCTGACCTGCAGCAACCTCATGTTCCTGCTTCCGGGTCTCCTGCCCAACATCAAGAGGGATTCCACCTTAGCCACCAGCTCTACTCAATTTCTTGGCCATCCTCCAGAGTGACCTTGACTGCCCGGGTGTCCTCCTGCCAGACCCCCCAAGCAGTTCCACCCATGTGTCCCGTCATCTGGTCAGTCTCCTCAGTAGCTCTGCCCATCTGTCCAGCCCCCAGATGTCTTCCTCAGGTCTCCTGCTCCATCCCTGTACAGCCTGCAGGCATCTGCCTAAGGTCTACTGCTCTGCCCGTTAACCCCTCCATTCTGCAGCTCCCTGGCTACTTAGCCCTGAGTTTTGAAGCAATGTCTGGGAGCCTTCCTTCACAGAGGAGTACTGTCATAGATTTGGGTTTTAGTTATTTCCTGTTTTAATCTGAAAGTTTCCATTTTTCTTTGTGAAATACCTCCAAATTTGGATGATGGATTGAAATTCATAGTTCCCAGAGGCTAGAAATTGAAGGATGAGGCTTGGGGTTCCCCCGACTCTCACCTAGCACCACTGTGAAGTTTTATGTGAAATTTCTGGATTATTATTGACATGCAATTTAACACAGACATTCATGTTCCCCTTAGGATGAATTACAGTACCTCATTTCTGTCAGTCTCAACATGCTAAACTATGATGGTGAACACGATAAACACAAAATCTGCCAAACATCTGATGTTAGCATTTAGCTTAAAGCACCACTGTACTTAAGTGGAGCCTCACAGAGATGCTCACATGTATGAAGACTCTTAATCTTGTTTATATACGTTTTTATTTTATATGAACAATTTTGAAAATTATTTTTGAACACCTTTTCTTGTATCAAGGGATTTTCAATCAGATTCAATTCTTAGGGTTTTTCATCTATCTGTCCATGTTAGTTACATAATTTCCTTGAAACTGCCTCATTACATTAATCATTTTGTAAAAACAAACTTTCTCAGGAGCCTTTGCTAAAAGTGGTCTACTTTCTACAAATGTGTCTGCTTTCTTTCTTGGCAGGCATGGTAATATGACCCCTCCCACAGCTTGTTTCCTCGTGCCACTGCTCCAGAGGAAATCCAAGGAGCAATATTAATACCACAACAGTCAGGTAATTGCTTACACATTAATATTAATTGCAATGCATGCAGCTCTGCTGCCAACTCTAGTGGTGTCACTTGTCATTTCGGTGCATTTTCCACACAAGTCAAGAACGGCTTGCTTTGATAGTCTGCTCAATGTTCACCCTGACTCTCCCACACTCTGCAACCCACACACATCAGCTGAAATAGGATCTGCCTAATGGTCTGGAATATCCCTGTTTGGGCTGATCATCACTCCAATTTTCTCTTCAAATGTGTAGTTTTGATAAAACCACAGGCCGGTGTGATGTGACGGGAGAGGTGGAGGAGGAGGAGAAGGAGAGTGGGGTGTAAACATTGGGGTTGCTATGGAGGCGGCAGTCAAAGATGTGTGTGTATGTGTGCGTATGTGTGCGTGTGCACTTTATGGCAGACTTTGAGTGACCTTCTTACCACAGAGGATGTGGGAGTGAGGAGCGAGAGACAATTCTCTGCTCTTCATGCCGTGCGTCTTAAGAGCAGCCTCTCAATCAGATAAAAGAGACCAAAAATAAACAGTGGAAAAACTGGGGCTTGTTCTACCTTTGGTTCTACCTTCTCATGCATGAGGAATCTTGACAAGGCGTGTTATCGTTTCAAAGTGCTCAGTTAATCAAATACTAATACAACAGCTGTGCCTAGGATCGGTGCCATCAAATATTTATGCCAGGCAGCAGCTAAACCATTTCCTCATACTTGGCTTCTCTAATTCATGCATTTCTATCCTTCTGGTTTCAAAACAGGCTGAATCTAGTGGAATCATGCTGGTTGCTTTGAAGCTGAAATAGCAATGGGCAGAACCAGACTGACCGGATTCTGCTCACTGTGACTCCACATTCTGTGAACCCTGAACCTTCACCCTTGACCTTGATTTCTCAAATGGACAAACTGCTGACGTCACAGTTCATGGATAAGTGTGAGGTTGCTGAGTGTGTTGGGGTGAGTATGAGGGCATGGTTAACAAGGAATGCTCTTAAAAACCAGAGATAATCAAATGCTCAACAACAATGCAAGAGTTGGCCGGTGGCAAAGGTAAACACCCAGTCTCAAGTTTAATCTTTGCATGCAGTTATATGGGCACATTTCTCTCTCTCTGTGTCTTCTACTTTACCTCTCTTCACCCTTTCTTTCTCATTCATGCTCCATCTCTTTTTTTCCTTTTTCCTCTCTCTTCAGCTGCAGGGCTTTTGGCTGTCTGTCATCTGAAAGAGCATCAGGTTCCATTCTCTGGCAGGCTGTGCATAGCAAAACACAGGGGCATGGAGACCGTCCAAACACTCTTTCTCTCTCACACACACAGATCTATGCATGTACATGCACACTTGAGGGTCAACCCAACATGACTAAAAGTGTGATACAACTCAAACAAACACAATAACCTGCATATGTGCACAAACCTTGCCACCACTCTTCCCTTCCACAGCAGTGAGCTCCTGACTCCTTGAGGAAATTGCTGAGGGCACGGGAAACCCACAGCTAAACACAGGTTCTCACGGTGTATTAACGACCCCAGACCAAGAGAAAAGCACTTCATAGCACCACATCCAGAGCCAATGCCAAGACCACGCCACAGCCAGCCAAGTGCAGGAGGATGCTGGAGCCGACACGAGTTCAAACGGTCTCCTGGGAAAGATAAGTTCTACATCCTCACCAGGTTCACTCTGAAACAGTGTCAGAGGAAAATTCTGGCTGAACACAGACTCCAGTCCTTGTGCTACATTTCAAAAGTAAAATATCATCAGAGGCCGTTCTATACAAGCGTGGTAAAAATAAGAGTAATAGTAAGGGGGGAATGTGGTTTCACTACAACATAACCGAAATCATGTGTGTGGTTTTATGAAGTTAGAAAGCCCATAATGATGGAGTATTAAATGATTGTAGCGCCATGAGGTTTGATGGTTTGAGGGGGGAGGCACATATAAAAAGCCAGCTTTCTCCCATGAACTCCTCTGGCACCCAGAAATTTGCTTGGATTTCGCAAACTCACCCAACCTACTACAACCACCCCTCCTTTCCATTGTCACTGCTTCTGCCTAAAATAACTCCTGTTCCTAAAGGAGGTTCGTTTTCTGCTGGGTTTTCAAATACTACAGTGTTGTTCTGCTGGCAGTGGGAAAACAGGAGAGGTTAGGGAGGTCATTCTCTGGGCTAACAGGAGCCACTGCCATGTTTAGATGCTGCAACAGCCACGATGTGCGACCGCTGGACCGTCTGTGGACACTCAGCCTTAATGAGGTGGTCCAGCAGTTCCATGTGACAATACCTTATTGTGCATGTTTTTGGAGAAAGAATTAATAGTATCATCTTGTGTTTGTCCTTCACCTTTTTTAGGTACAGTATGGAGTTCAAGTTCATGTGATTTTATTTACCATTCAAGCGCACAGAATTTCTTGCAAGTTCTCTCACTAATTTAATGCAGTATTAATCAATACTTTCATAATAAAAATTAATCAAATGATTGCGTGCAATGGATGCAATGTGAAAGGTGTCGCTCTTACAGAAAAACCCTCAATGAATTAACACCCAGCTTCCCGTCAGCCCTACAAAATGATTTAACATCCCTCAACTCACTGTTTTCATTGAACAAACCACAACTTTACTGTTTTGGTTCACTCTCTCCGCTCTCACCAACCTTGTTTCCAGCTGCAGCAGGCTGCTGTTTTCAGGGGAAAAAACTCTGATAAAATGGCTGTATGATACCTGGCCAGCACCAAATGGCAGACTGACAAGGTTTGCACCTGGTTAGTGAACGTAGTGCAGCAATTACTACTTACGGAGCTAGATACTGCACACAGGACTTGGTTAAGACCTGTAAGGATCATGGAGAGTTGCTAATTCTCTGAAGAATTACGGACTCGGTGTGATGAATCAGGTCTCTTTAATACATGCAGCATGGAGGAAAGACTCATGCAGAGTGTTCTCTGCAGATCTAGTAATAGCCTACTAAACCCAAAAAAGACATCATTTGCTTTTGTTTGTAGCTTTGGATCATCCAAGATGGCCTGGATGCGGTCTGGACCTAATTTGCGACCCTCCAGAGTGATAATATGGCCAAGATAATGCACTGATTGCGCAACAAGCTGCAGCTTGTCTTTTAAACCTTGTGACCATTTTCTGCCAGAAAACAAAGCAATGCCACTGTGTCAGCTTGACAATTCTTTTGTGTAGAAGAACACACTAAAAGATCATCAACATACTGAATAAGTGCACTGCCACACAATGGCTGCCAATGCGACAGGTTTGCAGCTACAGCCACAGTAAACTGGAGCTGGAGGCAAAACCCTGTGGCATCCATGTCCAAGTGTAATGTTTACCATTGAAAGTGAAAGCAAACCAGAATTGTGCATCAGGGTGAACAGGAATGCTGAAATATGCATTTGCCAAATCAATAACCGTAAACCAACAGGAGTTTGCCGAAACCTGTGACATTAATGTTGCAACATTAGGTACAGTTGGGGCTGGATGTTGAACAGCTTCATTTACTGCCCTGAGGTGTTGGACTGGTCTCAACCCTCATTTGGTTTCTTTACAGGTGAGATGGGGGTGTTACATGGTGAATTAGGGCATTCCACAACGGCACCTTGATTTATGAGATGACAGGAGCCATGCCTGTCACATTAACACCCTGTACATTGAGAATCAACTTAGGTGGTGTCTTAGCTTCTAATGTTAATTGTACACATTGGTGGTATGTGACAACTAGTTCATCAATGTTGTCATGAGTGTTGGGGTGGGTGTGAATGTGTATGTATGCCGATCAATGTTCTGACCTGCCTCCGCTGTCTCCTATGGCTGTGTCACTGGGAGTCCTGGAGAATGAACAGACAGTCCTTTAGGTGGTGAATGCGGCCAGGAGTTGGTTTATTGGAAGGCCTCAGGGGTTGTACAATTCTGTGAGATGTGCCCGTAGCCTTCACACCTGTAGCATTTCAACTGGTCATCTTGCTGTCTTTGAAATGCTGGCTGTGGGCCGAGTCTTCTTCCCCCTCTGCCTCTCCGGTGAGACCATTTTGTTGGATGTTGTGGGCCCCCCCTCCAGTCTTTTTCAGATCAGGTAGCTCCTCGGTAATCTCCTTCAGTTCATCTGGATGCCATGACCTGTGCACAAGCATCTCTGGATCCCAGTATGCAAGTGCCTCCTCACCCGTTGGTCGTGGCTGGGGGTTGGGAAACACCATCATAGGCATCTGGGTTACGCCTCCTTTCTTCCCTTGACTCCGCAGCCAGTAGTCAAAAGATGCTGCTGTAGACAGAGACTTCTTGGGAGAAGCAAGGTTAGTCTGCTGGTTTTTTGGAGTCCAAGAGAAAGCAGACAGGTCAGGGTACAATTCTTTTTCTTCCTCCTCCCCTTCAAAATCTCCCTGGTGGCTTTCAGCTGCAGGGGTGGACCCCTGCGGAGAAGTTCGTCCTTGAGAAGGAGGGGCTGCAGGCATGGAGGCAACGTATGGAGGAAGCAGAGCCATTTCCCTATTTCTTGCCCTATATTTTATTCTCCTTTCTTTCACACCTACTTTCTTCATTCATTTCTTGTTTCAACATCAATCCTGTTACCGATTTCACTTAGCTCATTTCTGCTTCTCCCTCCCACTTCTGATAAGCTTGCAAGTCCATCTCTTTCTTCCCTACTTTCTTTTTCTTGCATGTTTTCTACTACCAGTACTCTACACCTTCTTAAACAATCAGTGTTCAATGTGCCTATCAATGGAAACACCCCCTGGGTAACATGGTGCCAAAGTGGAACATCCTCAACCACATTTTTTCCCAATTTTTCTGCCATTATTTTAGCAGGGCCTGTAAGAGGTCAGGTAATGATTTTGATTTCCCCATTTTGTTCCCCATAATTCTAACTGACTCACTACTGGGACAGGTGTGCTTTAGACTCTCAATGGGCTTATCAGTCACACAAAATTCACAGTCACACTGATCTTCCCATACAAGTATGGCTGGATCTTATCAAACACACACTACCTTTGAGTAACTCATTCAGCCAGGTGGTTTGTATGACACAGTCCGAGCAACGCACCCCTTTAGTATGCGTACATACAAGACACTGAATGAGTCACGACAAAAAGTTTCTTTTTCTTTCTCATTTCTTGTTCTTTTCTTTCAGTTTTACTTCTACCAGTGATATGTTTGTTTGTTTTTTTTAAACTGAGGGATCCCCCTATTGGGAATCCAAACTTAGTTGTACAGACATCTAAATATTTCAAACTTTTATCCCTGTATTTCCTTCTCATGATATCCACAATTGGACCCTCTGGAAGATCCAATCTCAACAGAGCCTTTACTCCCCAGTCCAGCTGTCGAGGTCATGCACGACAATTACAATACAGACGTCTCTGTAAGGACTGCTTCATTCTATGCTACAAGCAATAAAAAGCCCCCAAAGTTTTTACATATTATGAATTTTGGACTTGTAATGGATTTGTAAGGTTACCAGAAACACAGCATATAATGCTGATGTTACTCTGTCTCTCTTGGATGTGAAATAGGAAGTTTTTGCTACCACAACTTGTTCTGTTGCTCCAGTAACAATTTTTTGGGGGGAGTATTCTTACTCACATTCTTGCAGATAAAGGCCTAAATGAGAAAATCAGTACCAGTCAAACTCATGTTTATACATTTGTGGTTAATTGTGCTTAACTTTGCAAAAAAGACGAAAGCAGGAGGAAGCAAATAATTGAGCTCTGCCCAAAGATGACAAAATCCACTTATTCAACTCAACTCAACTTTAACACATTTCACTTTGTTTACGCTGTGCCAAGACCAAAGTTTAAAAGGGCAAGTTTTTGTTTTACTGGGGGTTCATGGATCTCAGACAGGCAAACTCAGTCTATCTCTGTCCATATGAAAATGGCAAAAAGCAACTGAAGCACTGCTATGACCATACTAAACCAACAGGATGATATAACCTTAACCCTAAAGGCATGTTGGCCAATAACAAGCCTGAAAAAAACTATTACCAGTAGGCTACCAGCAACTACAGGTAGCAACTACAAGCATGACCCACCTTCATCATAATGGTATTCGTAAATTTGGGACCAGGTCTTGTCCACAACCAGCAACATTGGCTCTGTATCATCAGAATTCTGGATTATGTAGCAGTGACCTCCATAGCACATTCTGATGCCTCATGTTCCTCCACACAAGTAGAAGAGCAGCAGTAGCAGCTGTAACATTTATGTGTAAACATGCACAAAGTCCTATTTTCAAGGTTTACGTGTAAACATGCACAAGTCCTGTCAGCGAGGTTAGCACCAGCACTATTTTGGCTACATCTGCCATTGTACAAAATTACCTCATGTAAACAAAGGAGACAACAGCGCAACACTCTGTTACCAAACAGAGGAGATAAAAGCCAAAAACAAGCCCAGAACTCAGTTTTCCCTGTCTACACATCAACACAGCAAACAGCTTTCTAAAAGCTCCATTTACAGTGACCTAGAACTGTGTTTGTGTGTGGCTTAGAGCAGAAAACACATGGCGAAAACTAGGTATTCAAAAACGCCTGTCTCACTTTCATCTTATGTCTTTTTCTTAACTGATTGTATTTGTGGTAGTTATTTAAATCATTTTATCTCATTTCATCATTTTTATCAGCTTTATATCTTACGCTTTAGATTTATTGAATTTTATTATTTTGTTGTTTGGATTGGAAAGAACGGTTCTGAAAAGTTACGTATGAAGAAAGTTATTATTATTATTATTAGCATTAGCATTAGCATTATTATTCCTGGAGACTCTGCTGCTTGCCCACGGGTCACTGTGCCCAATCAAGACATTGTCCTGCTTATTTCTGGACGAGAACTATTATAGCTCTTTCCCACTGTTTCCGTTCTTGATATTAAGCTCGGCTATGTGGCTGCTGGATGCAGCTTCATGTTTAGTGTACAGACAGGAGTGATATCTATCTTAAGCAAAGAAGTATATTTGTCAAAATTCTGGTCCATTCCATAAAGACAGAAAAGATCTCAGTGTACAAAAAGTGAGTAGCAATCCAGTTGTGCTTCACTCCAAAGGGACTTCAGCATGAGCTAGCAGGTAGGCGGACACTGACACTGCAGAACTGATGACAGTAAACATGCACAGTCACTGTTGCAACTTTCCACCTACAGTGGAACACTGCTTAATTTACGTCATCAAACAAACAGTTGTCATAAATCGAGATCTTCATTACAAAACTGAAACTTGTCCTCGCGGAAGAGAAAGTATTTATTGAGTAAGGTTATTGTTCACTGTGAGTATTCTTGGTTGTATAATGCAACTCATAGGTGTAACCCTGCAAACAATGGTCTGATAGTTTAAGTAAGTCCATTCATAAGACTGTGGTAAGATGCAGCTTCAAAGAAAGAACTCACCATGAAAGAACTCTTAAATGAAGGTGAGAGGAAATGACATCTGTCTGTTCATGCAGGAAGGCCTGTTAGGGATATTTGTGGTCAGACAATCACACTCACACACACGCAGCCACTCCTTAAGAAATCTGCTCTTAAACCAGCTATTCTGTTGATGCATTAAAGAGGCACATTGAGACCCACTTTTATTCTATGGCTTTTATTTGTGTTTAGATTTTTTCTGACTCCCTGGCTTTTAAGCTATCTTTAAATTGTTTCTATCTTAAACTTCTCTGCATTTTAATCTTGCTTTATTTCCACAGCAGCTGTTAAGCACATAGTATGTCAGTATGTCCTTATCCTTGTATACATTCATGCCTGTTTTTGTGAAGCACTTGGATGCAAAACCGGTTTGCTTTTAAAATGCTTTATACATTAAGGTCTGTCCTCATTTTCCAAAAATGTCTTCACTCTCAAGGTCTAAAGCTCAAATTGTTTCTCACTATGATAGCTGTTCTAGTAGACATGCACATAGCCCCCCCCCCCAGAATATGACTCACAATGGCGTTTTTTTGTTTTTTTTTTTTTCAGTGGAAAAAGTGGAAATCCAGCTTTTTGGTCATCTGCCTTCTGTGTCATCTGTCTTCAGAGAATGAGACTGACTGGTAGGACGTGTTAGACTGGCACTGTCACAATGACTGTGTGTAAACAGCAAATCTGAAAAGATTTGCATTTATATTTGTGTTTGAGTAGTGTCCAGCACAACTATCATCCCTCTACCTAAGTTCTATTTAAGAGAGATTAAAGGATAGGTTTACAATTTTTCAAGCATGTCTTAATAAAATAGTCAGGTGCCCCAATGTACACTGCAACAGGTTTTTCTTGCTGTAATAATTCCTCCTGTTCATACAGGCCATACTTCTTTACTTCTGTTTTGTGTTTAATGTATATCCTTATACCACAGTACAGCAAGGGAACACAGGGATTTCATACTAAAAAGACTTTTTTTTTTTGGCTAATTAATTAATTAATTAATTCAGACTGCTGAAGCCTCATACTGGCTTCGATAAAGTTATAAATACACACATACATAATTTAATGGCCAGTATGAACAGGATGGGTGATTATAGCAAGAAATGGAGTGTGCCCTAGTCACAACTTGTCATTTCTATACTTGTTTTTTGTACAGATTAAACATACAAGATGTAAGGTGTGAATGAATGAGTTTCAGAGGTGCTGGCTTCTGTGCAGAGCCAGCCTCCTTGTTTTCCCATTCCCAGTTTTTATGCTCAGGTATGCTGTCTGCTGGCTGTAGCTCTGTGGTATTTCTCACCAAATAGGGGTTCTTCTCAGGATGTTGAACTGCTCCTTTTAAAAAAAAGACCTACATCATGAATTCAGTTACATATGGTACATCTTGTGTGTAGGTGTGCTCCAGTTCAGCTTTGCTCCAGAGGGATTTCACTGTGAGAGTGATATCAATCTTCTCATGTAACTTTTGGCAAGAAAGCAAAGTTCCAGTGTAGCGTAGGCCTAATTCCAGACATTAGCAATATTTCTTCAAAATGCACCAGAAAAGTCCCTAAAGGTTAGCATGTGGTCATGACTATCAACGCTGTCTTCATACCAACCAGCAGTGCAGTGAGGATGGGGGCACACTGGCTTGGAAGGAATTAAAGAGTCCTCTAATAGACGTCCAGGAGTCAGACCCAGATGTTCCTCAAATGAACAAATATGTGAAAAATGTAATCTATTTGAAATTTCACAAGAAGTGAGGGATTGCAAGGAGTGGGCTGATGAGTTAGCCTTTCTTCAGCAGTTAACACTCCAGCTGCTGGCTACTGAACGAACTGGAGGCCTGCCAGGGACTTCGGCCAACTCCAGTGTAGAGAACATTACAATAAGACATGATAAATGCATCACTAACTCTTTCTAGATATTTAGCGGATAGGAATGTTGTAATCTTACTTATCCTGTGAAAGAGACAAGATAATATCTGTCCTGCAGGTCCAGGCAGAGACTGCTGTCAAAACAACTCCATGCTTCCTTCATTGACATGATGTCAGTACAGGCTGATGGCTCAAGTAGGCTAATAGTCAGTGAATCTGCATTTTCATTCATCAGAATTCTGGTTTTTGTCTGATATGACTGTTGACTGAACAGGTCACAAAGTACCATTGACTCTGGAACTAATGAGCCTAAGCTGCTACACCTATGGTGAGTATGAGTTATTGACACTGAGTGTTCAACCAAAGGAGCAAACTACGATAATTATGTGACAAACTGCCAGCGTAAATAAGTATCAATCTAGTCTTGCAGTACGTCACTAAGCTTTATGTCCCTAACTCTATGTCCCCTTCATGCAGTTGTGTTTTGGATGTTTGAGTTTGACATTAAGGCTGTTTTCACATTCATCTGCTGAAGGCGGAAAGGTTCCAGCAGGATTGGACATCACAATTACTTCAGACGCAAATCCTGCTTCAATATATAATATTCAGCAGTGTGATAGAATGTGATGAACACTGAGAATGAACTTTTCACTGAAGATAACATACTGGGGGGGGGGGTGCATAGTAGGCAGATTATTATATGAAGCAGAGCATTTGTAGCATTTGAGTCTTTGGATCAAATGATGTGATCAAGTGCCTCATTCATTTAAATTTTAATAGGATGAATTCCTTAAATTTGATTTATGTGAAATGCATTTTCTTTATGAAACCCTGAACCCTCTGAGTGCTTCTTTTTGTCTGCCTGTGTTTGCTTCCACCATGTAGTGTGTTTGTTGTTGAGTATGACCTAAGTGATCGTTCTTTGGTGTTCACAGGCGTGTGAACTGATGACTGAGGTGTTACAGTTGATTTATTCTCTATTACACTCGTGTTGTGCTGAACACAGCCTCGGCGAAGGGGCTGTGTGTCACCGGGGGTGTGGACGCGCAGAAGGGGTGGATCACGTGTTAATGCCTTTCTGTAAAAAGCCTCTGGAGCCATAAAGGGCTCGCTTTACCTGTCGTGCGCTCAGGTCTATCTGGTTGCTCGTCTTTTCCGCTTGCCTTTCTGAGTGGCTCTGATTGGCCCCAGAGGGAAGCGAGCTCTCTCAGCCCACCCACCGCTGATCATAGTGACTCTTGCAGTCAGAGTCGCCTTCCTTGCATTGAGTCCGGATCCTGGCCCCGGGACTGAACGGCACACACAGAGCGCACATCATGGCAGCTACTCATAGCGAGTACAGAGGCTACCTGCGAAACACCGTCGACATCGAGGCAGGGCAGCACCGCTTCCACCAAGTGCAGAGCTCGGAGCCCACTTATCGGCCGCTCCTATTCGGGACCCTCGCTGTCATGGGATTGCTTCAGGTGGCTTCCAGCGTGGCGATCTTATTACACCTGACAGGTTATCTGCAAGAGGTAGGCTCAATGTGACTGTGGTCTGGTTTGCTTTTTGATTGTCAGCGCGCAATCACACACTTTGCTGCCGTCGGCATGTTTGTAGGTTTAGTCGAGCTTTGGTTCTGTGTATAAATATTTATCTGCAAACACTCCTCTACTTGGCTACTAGCGACTTACAATAGTTCAGCGACGTTTGCGCAACTTTATAATGCCATAAAGTACAAGATAAGTTTTCCAGCTGTATGTAGAGTTGGCGGTGCGCGCTCTTAGAAGTAAAGCAGATGTAATCTGAAGAGGTGGAAAAAAGGAAGCCTCAACATCCAGCCAGTGCTGCAGTTTTGAGCGCAAAACTTCGTGCACTCTTGGCGTCTCTTTGATGGAGCTGCGCTTTGGCGGCACGCAGTGAAAACACTTCCCTCGCTGTGAAAACACCCCGACTGATAGATAGCATCTGAAAACACCTTGATGAAGTTTTCCACGGAAATAAGTGATTTCAGCGTGATGTTTTCCAGGGGCTGCAGCTCGATTCAAAGCATCGTGAATCCGTTTGGAAGTGTCTCTCCTCTGTAAATACATGTGTCAGACTTGCAAGATGTCTTGTTTGCAAAATACAGATGTTTTCACTTGAGGCTCTCAGGCTGCAGTTTCTCTTGTGCGTGTTTACATGTCATCTGAGGGGTTATATTTGTAATTTATACGCGTCAGAAGTTGTAAACTTTTGTGAGCTGCTTTTGAGGAGTTTGGAGGCAGAAAAGTCTGGCACAGCTCAGGGAACACTGTGTGTTCTGACTTGCTGGTCTGACAGTGCGAAGTCAGTGATACTATCAAAATACAAGTGTCCTGACATGGTCCAATGGTTTTTGTCAGGTCATCTTTGCCATCTCGTTGGCTGCGTGTCTGGGAGCTTGTAGAATAACATTTACATTCTGCCACAGTTGTTTTTGTTACTTTATGGCACTTCTGGAGTTGAATAATTGTCATGTTTCAACAAGCCAAGAGAGCAGACCGCATCTCCGCTCCGCCAGGATGCTGGAAGTTCACCTGGGGAGCATCTGTCTGTCTGTCTGTCTGTCTGTCTGTCTTTTTCTGTTTGCCTCTGTGTCGTTCTCAGTGTTTGTGTGTTAAATTTCTTTGGCTTGGCTTTGGCATAAACACACTGCAGTGTGGTAGTAGCTAGTTATGTACTGGATGTGAGCCAGACAAAAAAAATAAAAATCCAAAAAATCAAATAAAAGGGAGGGAGGCAAAGGAGCGAAAACCCCAGAGAGAAGAGCAGGCGGCCAGAAGGAGAGACACAGTGTTTCATTCCATTGCTGTTGTTAATTTGTGTAATAACATTTGTTTGTGGGATTGGCCTGATTATGTGATGAGAAGGATGCGGGTCCGTGTCTTTACTGAAGTGTTCCTCGAACACCCAGCAGCATGAGATGCCCTCTGGTTGCTCTTAATTAACACACAGCCTTTTTTTCCCCCCAAATTCTCTGACAGCTGCATATGGTAGCACTTTTAGCATGAGTCAGAAGTTGTGTGTGTGGACTGGAGTTAGGCACCAGACCATCATCTGCCCACAACACCTGTAGAACTTCCTGGAGATGGAGAGGAGCGCTTGAATCTGCACGGCGCCTTGCCTGCAGAGGAATGTGCTGATCATGGCAGGTTTAAGAATGCTGCTCTGATGCGAACATGAGAGCTGAAGTGTTCGTTTATTGTTGTTTGCATCAGACTGGATGTATGCCTGAAAACCTTGTGGGCATTTTTTCAATTTGTAATATAC
The DNA here is from genome assembly GCF_051107435.1 of Chaetodon auriga. Taxonomy (NCBI): domain Eukaryota; kingdom Metazoa; phylum Chordata; class Actinopteri; order Chaetodontiformes; family Chaetodontidae; genus Chaetodon; species Chaetodon auriga. The sequence goes on from NC_135086.1 coordinate 23,516,550, forward strand.
CTTCAAATTTTCACAGACAACAGCCCTGCAAATGAGAGCTGGTGCTCAGTCTCCAAATCACTTTGACTTTCACCTGCTGTGGTGGAATGCAGTGTGACATGCGGGAAATAACCTCCCACTCCCACACACTCCTTCTCTGTCTCTCGCTTTCTCTCACTCACACACACACACACACACACACACACACACACCTAAGCATCCAAACTGAATTACTGCTTGCCTTTCTAAATGTTTTGTACAATAATTATCCCACCCACATTCTCATCACAGCTCATTTGAAATGTCATATCAATGCTGTTTGACTTCGACCTCTCTAACCTGGACTCCTGTGTTTCTGTCTCCAGGTAGATTTGTCCACAGCCCCACATCGGCCTATAGAGGTGAGTCTGACTCCAAGGCAACAACACAGCTTCTGACTGGAGCACTGTCCACTCAGAGAAATTGCATTTTAACTATTTCCTTCCTGCTATGATATTTTACACATACCTGTGGTCTTTGAATCTGCTGTATACAACATTTTGTTATTGATCACTAAACATCAGGACTGATTGCCGTTAATGCAATGTCTGCTTCAACAAACTTGATGTCAAAAGACTTTGATTGATTTGCTCTATCAGTCTTTGATATGCCCCTGAAGGGAAACTGTGGTGAAGCAAAGCCAAAAATAATGTTTCAGAGGCCAACAGTAATCCACTTTAAGAATGTTTTGAAGCATACCTGGAATTTCCTCCACTGTTAAGCGACAGGTACAGCACGTGCAATGTGGTGGTAATGTTTTTAAAAGGGCAGAGTTAAAGCAGAAAAAAAAACACAAGAAAAAGAAAAACAAGATAATCATCTGAAAATCTGCACTGACAGTAGTCATAATTTCAGTCAGTCACTGGTGTGTTTCCAGTATATACCACAGCCCCTGTAAAGCAAGCACCAAACCATCGGTGGTCACACAGGTTGGAGAGAGGTTAGACCACAGCAGGAGAAACACCTTTCTGCCTTTCATGTAGGGTCATTTTCCCACAAATTTGATTAGTTCCGTACCAACACTGTGCATGGAGAGTAGTGTACTGTGTCAGCTATTAGTGAGTCACTCATTGGCATCAGTGGTTGCAGAGTGTTCCTTCGATCATCAGCAGTAGCATGACGGAGTTAGAAAAAAGGAATTCTTAATTGCTGAAGTCATATTTGCTTCTCTAATCCCTTTTTTGGAAGTCGCTGTCGGTTTTTGGCACTGGTTTTGCCGAGCAAGACCAGAAACCATCCAGGAAGTAAAACAACACAGAGTAAATGCGCTGCTTTGCTTCACCAATGTTTGGTTTCCCATAATGCTTTAGTTTCCTTTGAAATTATGTATTTGTGTTTGCTCTGACTATCCCTGGTGGAGTACTTACACAAACCACCCAGACTGTCTTGGACTGAGGAGCTCATTGTGTCGTTAGCTTTCGGCTGTTTCCCATGAAGCGCAGGGAGACATGCTGGGAGCTTTATGAGGTGTCAGGGTGACAGGTCCACTTGGCCCACACTGTGTTGTGTTAGGGTTAGCCCTGAGATGGCCAGTGCCCTCCGCTGACAGTTCAGGGGATTTGCTAGAGAGCAGGCCTCAGTGGACAGCTGTCAGTTCTCCAGTTCAGCTTTGGTGTGCACTCTTTGATGTGAGGCAGGATGTGCAGGCCTACGCTGAGCTGGGGCTGTGGTCAGTGCGATCTCGGGAGTGGTGAGAACACAGGACCATGAATCAGACACAGCTCATGATCTGAATGTTTAAAGTCTGTGGAGAACTGAACAACTGTGTAAGAAAGAGGTCTGAATGATGCAGTATGAAACACAAAGAGACAATCTGCTTTGGTGGCCAAGCTTTGAATGTGAGGACTTTTGTTCCAGTGTAGCATCTTAGAAACCACCTATCAACATAATGGAGATGGTGAATGAAGAATGTGGTGCGTAGTTAAAGGGCTGAACTAAAGCCTGCATGCACCATGGTATTCTAGGACCAAGCATATGAAACCAAGTTAGCAGGATGTAAAATTTAAAGCAGACATTTCTCCTTCGTGTGGCAGCTCCGGCTGGTGCAGAGTGATCGTCACCATGCTGCACTTTAATTCAAGATCGCACTGTAGATCAGGAAGCTGCCAAACTGCAGCTACTTTGTCTAAATAATCTCTTCTCTCTGGTTAAAGAGGTATGACGTGGTCTCACCACAAATCAAGATAGATCCCACAATGTAGGGCCAATTGGGAGCGCGCTCACAATTACCTTGTAGCCTTGGCAAGACGTTGTTTACCCCTGTCTCATTCCAAGACGCTGCGCTATAAACATGTTTGTGCAGCAAATTGTTTTTGGAGGACAGACAGTGCTAATCTTAGTTTGAGAGCTGTGCAAATTTGTCTGGACTTGGGTTTGTGAATAAATACTTCACAGTAATATTAGCACAGCACAGGTGCAGTCTTGCAAAACCATGTTAATGGTGTTGGTGGGACTGGCTCTGTTGAGTTTGTTTGGAATGTGTTACAGTGTTAGTGCTCAGGGGCACTGTGTGTGGTTTTTAAGTTGGTATGTTTAAATTTTCTATCCATTTCAACACTTTCCAGTTCCCCGTCTTTTTTTAGGTGCTGGCTCAGAGTTAGGGTGAGATGATATTGCCAGGAAACCTGAGATTACTGGATCAGACGAAATTACCGTAAAAACATAAAACAAGTTAAAACACATTTAGGATATAACAACAATCTGTTGAATCTAAATAATGTTTTCATTTAAGTGTATTTTACCATGCTTATTTGTGTCTGTTGCACACATATGCACACTCTAATAAAGAGTCGTGTTGTACTAATTTCATTATAGTCGCATCCAAAATTATGTCTCAGTTTAAACACCAGAGGGTATTTTTCCAGGTAACTGACAAAGTAGTACAACTTAAACAATGTCATTTCACCTGAGATCTCCTGGGTGAGACAGTCGATAGAGGCAGAAAACAAAACACTCACGTCTGATATTTTAATCTCATACCAGATGTGTAAGAGAGTTGGCAGCATGAGTGCAGTAACTATTTACTTGCTTGGAAACCATGTTTTCCTTGAGTGTATATGCTCTGTCTTGCCTGGGGATGACAGCCCGGCTCAGACTGTGCGTGGCGGCGTCATTGGCCTCGAATAGAATCAGCACTTGAGGCTGAATACAGTCCAGATACTTTCTGTGCCAAATCCGTGAGAAGCAGAATCTATCTGAAAGGTTACACTCACCAGGAGGCCTCCCTGTCGCAGCCTCCGGCCCCAAGCACAACCACGGCTGTAATAAGAAGTTAGCGGGCCAGCCAAAGAAGATGGATAATGCACACAGACACTTACTGTCTTCAGACACACAGACACACAAGTCCATGCAAACAGATGCTTATTCAAAGAGACAGCCGAGCAAAGCTGTGGCAAAGCATGTCCAAATCTTATTGTTGCTGTAAGAGAAAGTCGTCTGTGTGTGTGCGGGTTAATTGTTGATGTCTCTTTACTGATGTGGGTGTAAGTTTCAAATTGCGCAACTTCTCCAAGTAGCAGACATAACACACGTACACACACACACACACACACACACACACACACACACGCAAAGAAATATAAGTGATGTTTTTCGACCTTTCGTTTGTCAGGCATTGTTTGTCAACTGAACTTTTCCTGTTTTCTGCAGGAAGTACAGACGGAGCCAGTGCTGAACGCCCTGAGAGACACAAGAAAAAGCAGACGGTGCAAAACTCCAAAAGAGAGCCTGCCATCAGCTCATCTACCAATCAGAGCGCATCAGGAGTACTCTAAGAGTGAGTCCAGTTGAATAAACATCCCATTGTTGTCGCACTAGAAACACTTATCTGTCGGTCTGGATTCATTACAAACACAGCTTAGCTAGATCTGGTGATCTGTTCCTGAACACAGTGTTGGTAATATGGAATATAGTCGACTCAGCGTGAGAAAATGCTGTTTGATAATAATGTAAACTGGGAAGTTTATATGTTCCACAAAAATAACACAACATATCTCAAATCACCAAACATAAATGACCAAATAGTGTCAGCTAGGTTAGCATAGTAAGATACATCCCGCTCTCTCATGTATGCGCTGTATTCACACAGCATTAGCAGTTCAGTTTAATACATCATTCACCCCTCTAAAATTGTAAAGTTATGCTACAGCTTGTGATGCTACAGTTACTTCCTGTTCTAATTGTTGATTCTCACTACAGATGTTTCCTAGCATTTAAACATGAGTTTGTTTTAATGTTTCAACCCGATTTAGTGAATCACTAGTTTGAAACTTGTCAGTTACTAAGATCTGAAGTTGTATGAGGAGCTTACACAGAATCCCCTTTGTCTTGTTTGTTTCTGATAAATCAAAGCACTAATAGATGAGTAGATTAACCAGAACTTCCTTTGTTTTATGTTTGCTGTGAAGAGGGTGAGCCAAAGGCCATCACCATTGACTGGGACGAGGTGCACGGATACCGCCTCAAAATGGGCTACCAGAAGGGGAAACTGCTAGTGATGGAGTCAGGTTTCTACTATGTTTACGCCAAGACCTGCTTCCGCTACTACAAGTACGTGCCAGAGGACAGCAGTCAGGTTGGGATCCCACCAGTAGATGTTAGCAACACCCAGCTCATCCAGTACGTCTACCACGAGAGCATCAAACAGAACAGCAAGGCTGTAGTGCTGATGAAGACGGGCAGCACCATGCGCTGGAACAACACGAGCTATAACATGTACTGCGCCCAGCAGGGCCGAGGAGTTCGGCTGGAGGAGGGAGACGCCTTGTTTGTCAATGTGTCCAATGCGTGGATGCTGGACCCGGAGGGAGAAGGGACGTATTTTGGGGCCATAAAGTTGGGTAACTGAAATTTAAACACGTGGGGAGCGGACATGCTACTGAACATTTGATATGCCAAAGAACCACTGTTTGTGATTTATAATGTTGATTTTTGTCAAAAATGTGTTTTTTTTTTTTTATTGTATGTGTTGTTTTTTTACACTTTGCTCTATGCCAAATAGCCTTGGAGTCCTTCACAAGAAAAACAAAAGAAAAGGTATTCTCCTTTAAAAACTTGTCTTGCCACTCAGCCCTCAACTTCATCCAAAATAGCACTGGATTTTTTTGTTTTTTTAGACTTTTTTTTTTAAGTATTGCGGTTTGTATTGGGAAATTTCAATACATTTCAGTTCAATTATAACATTTAGACTTAAGCATAGACATGTGTTTATGCGCTAATTAAACAAACCACAAGGGAGCAACTAAGGAAGCAAGTTTGTTGGAGAGAAGTGCAGTGAGAAAGGATTGTTGATTGTTGGAAAAAATGCCAAAAAGGAAAATTGTTGCTGAGAGAGCATCTGCTAGTAGTCTGCAGATGATCACAGAATAAAAATAACAGAACTTCCTGTTCTGTCTCTGACCCACAGCTGTGAATGCACAAGGGTTTTCCTGATAGGTTTTGTAAGTGTGAGCAAAGCAAGAAAGGAGGCGTACTCACAGTAAGTCAGTCTACGGTATTTGGAATCGAGAGATGATTATATGACCCTCAAATCTCTAAGGCACCATTGAAACTTGATACCATGAAAAATTCACTTTGACTCTGACATTTTTTTAGCAACAAAACCAGCTTAAAAAGGTCATGTGTGTGCTCCAAAAACACATTTGTTGTCTGAATGAAATGTGATGAGTTGTCTGCTTTATTGAGGGCAATTACAGGACAATGTCATTTTAAACAATGTCATTAAGGAGGTAATGACATCTGTTAATGTCAATCAACAAGCAATGCAGATAGCTGGACTGTCTGACCATAAATGGCATGACTCTTGTCTTCTTTAACTAGAGGAACCAAATTGAGTTTGGTTCATCCTTAACTTAAAGTTTGTTTTTCATTTGGCTCTTCAGTGAGGTAAATGGGAATATGCACTAAATATTTATTTATTAGCTATAGAAGTACAGAGACAGGTCATTGTTAAAGTGACCTTTCAGCTGTAAAAACCATTTATATTTTATGTCTGTATGACATTTCATTATGCAGCACTTAGAGGAAATAGTAGACACGCTTTTTGTTATTAAAACACAGGGGCTTCATTTTAAATTCCATATTTATGTATCTTGATTTTGACAATTCTGTGTGCACTTGCTTAGCCAAAAGCAATATGGATATATTGTTTCTTCTACGAGATTGTAGCATACCTGTAAGATTTTCATCTGATTTGATAGTTTTTTTCCATTCAGTGTTCTTTTTATTTATGTTTGTGTATGTTTTAATAAAAAAAGGAAAAACTACTTTTGTAACAGTGTTTCATGTGTATTGACGTTACCCAGGTCAGGCTGGAGTTGCTGTTTGCAGTGAAGAGGATTAAACTTCACAGGATTAGGTCGCAGCCACCTTGCACTGTAACCTGATGAACAGGCCACCCTGACTGTAATTGTGATGTGCAATTTGATATTCTCCGCAATCTTCAACACCACTATGGCCAAAGAGTGAAGTCACGCTGTTCCTTTACCCTGCTGCAACCCCGGTCAGAGCAGCCCACCAGCTCATTACAGGGATAGGTTGTATAGAAAAGCCGCCCACTCGTGCTGCAGTGCTGCTAACTCACAGCAGACATTTGGACCACAGCACAGAGCGACCTGCAGAATAAACAAGAAACAGACTGCATGGGATGGGAATAATGATGAGAATTTCATTACTTCACTGTAATGTGTGTAAGCTGTTTTGATCATTGTGGTTATGGGTCTCCCATGAAGCCCCATGGCATGTGCGAGAGAGAAACTGTTTTAATGTTGGACCCGAAGCCAAACAATTCCTTTATTGTCTATACTTGGGCGTTCACCAGCATATGGCCAGAGAATGGTTCACACGTTTGTGCTGTATGCTGGGACCTCACACGGCTTTCAGCTCATTGTTCAAACGTTACTGAGAGTTTGAAATAAAATCTGGGCTTTGAGGAGAAATGCTTGGCTGAGGTGTAGACAGAGCTGATTAGTCTTCAAGTTTTTCAGGATTTTCAATGCCATCTTTTCTGAAGAGTAAAGCACTGCCTGATCTGACTGCAAAAGTGTAATATTTGCTGTAAGTGGTCTGAATGAAATGTCTTTCAAAAGAACAATACAGTTTTTAAGGGAAATTGTTCATTTGTGCCTTAAAGAACGTTTGTTTTTTGAGAACTATTTTATGCAGATAACAAAGAGCTTTGCAACAACAAAACTTTTCAGCTGTGGAGTCCATAGGGCTACTCTGTTTCACATTTCAAGTCCATGTACAACAATAATAAATATGTGTTCTGAGTTTGTCAGAAGTTTGGCAGAAGCCGTAAGCATAAACAATGGACTTCCGTAGTGTGGCACCCTTTTGAAGTGAGTTGATTTCTCAATTCTTGGCGCTGAACAGAAACCATTAAAATGTGTTGTGTCAGTAAACATTATGGAAGGCTTGGCGTCTGCTAGACCCCCACCCTGAACACGTACACACACATACTCCCGCTCGACATGTATACTCACATCCATATACACACTCAGACAAAGAAGTTTCACTTGCTTGCTGCACTCAGTGGTTCATAAAATACGCTTATTTTACTCCTCACATATCCTTCCTTTATTTGTTTTAACCAGGAAAGGCCATTGAGAGCAAGCTCTCTCATGAGCAATGACACCGTGATAACAGCTCTAAACTAAATATTACAATACATCTAAACCAACAGAGGTACGTGAATAATACATCCACAAGTTTCACAACAAACAGGTCAAGGAAGAATAGTGGTTATAGAAATGAAACTCAGTGGCCTAAACCATGTCAAAGTAGGTATGGATTTTAATTCCCTCTACAGGGCATAGAGTGGATTGCTGACTTGTATTTTCGCTCCTGCCAACAGGTCTTCAGATATTCCATGACGGTCAGTTGCAGACAAGCTTCTATGGCTTTATGATGCTGCATCTCCAGCAGACATGATTTCAGTCTTCTCTGGACTCAGTGAAGAGGTGGAGCTGTTGATTCAGAAAAACAAAGTCATGTGTTGGAAAATATATCAGGGTGTTTTCCCCAAATAAGCAGCACCAGAGGCATCAATATAGAAGTGAATGCTATTAGCTAACTATGGGTGCTTAGCTTTATGAGACTTTGTGGTTTGGATGAAGTGGAGCTCTGAGAAGTCAGTTTTACCGAGCAGCTGGAGGGCTTTGTTTTGCGCAGTCAGGTTGCTTAGTGTTTCGCACGCTTCCACACATTTAAATATCCATGCACTTACACACTGGAACTATCAATGTAGTGTAGAAATTTGTGCCCACGTAGATCAGTACACATGTTCAAAGGCGCAACCAACCTAGTTAACACACTCGCTTCTGCCGAGTCAGCATGGCCACCTATTTTCACAAGCTGGGCCTGCGCCCTTTGTCTTCACCCCAATATAGCTCAGATGTCTCCGGCTTTTGATGTCTGACGTTTTTACCACTTGGCTAATGCTAACATTAGTGTTATTAAAACAATAACAGAGTGAGATTTACAGGCTATGCTGCAGACACATGGGCGTGAGATAGCAGGAGGGCTATTACTGTAACCAGGCCCTGTCATCTCCTGTATGAGCTGTCAGCTAAGAGTGTGTGTGCCAGACTGTCTACGTCTGTGTGAGAATGTGGAGGTTGTTGGTCATGCAGAAGTATTCAATTAAAGGACACACCCATTAGTATATAAATAACTTATACAGAGGTCATCCTAATGAGTCAGTGGGTTCAGGCACATACAATGTCACCCCAAACTCTTCAAAGCCATCTCTCTCTCTCTCCCCCATCTTTTCTTTGTCTTCTCTCCATCAAATACCAGATGAAGCACAGGTATATAATCATCTTAACAATGAGGTTCAACACTTATCCCACTTTGAATGTCTTTGTGACCCTTGTGACCTTGTACTTGTCCCTTTTGACCTGGCTTCAGCACCATGGATAGCACATCTAATATCTGACTTTCAGTGCCTTAACAAGTGATCTTTGAAGCCTTAAAGAGCTCAGAAAAATAGTGATCCTGTGAAACAACTGAAAGCTCAAATACAAATACTACATGGACCTTGTGAGACCTTACAAAAAGTAATCACGGTCTTTCTTTGATTTTATTCCAATCTTGATTGTTCATTCAAGAAGCAAAATGCTTACTAATATACCCAGTAATGGTCTGTTTGCTTTGCTACAGTGTTATGTTGGGGTTATGTGGACTGGAACAAGAATGTTACCACTGCTGAGGTGCCCCTGAGCAAGGATCTTGGAACCTCCAACAGCTCAGATGGAGTTGCTCCAGTGGCCAACAGATCAGACTGTGGTTGTACTGGGCAGCTTCCAGGTGTGAATGTGTGTAACTGTGCCAATAGTATGTGTGTTTGTGGCTGTTTGTAAGGGTCAGTTCAAATAATGACTGTCTTCATAGCATAACCCACCATTAGCAACCAACATTTATCAATCCTAAACCCAAAATAAATAAATAAATAAGTAAATCTTTATATTGCTTGTCATGAACAAATTCATCATTATGTTAAGAAATACCCTGTAGTCAGTTGCTTTACTATTGGCGCAGTAAACGAGCAAGCAAGCCAGCTGAGTCTCACGAGTGCTGAGCCAAGAGCTGGCCATCAGCGCTGAAAGCAAAAGTAATATGTCTCAATCTGAGCTCTGATTTAAGGTAGGTTTGGGAATATCTGCAGGAAATCCACAGTGATAATACCACAACCTTATTAATAAGTGCAACACTGAAAAGATTATACCAGTATGTAATACTTGTAATAAGGTGCTGCTGAACTCAGTTATAACTCATCACCTTCATCACTCTATAATTGATGTTAAAGTTGCTTTAAGCAAGTGGTCCTCAAACATTCTCTGTCATCCCCCCCCCCCCCCCCCCCCCACACACACACACACACATTGAGTTGCAATGTACCACACTAATCACACTAAGAATAAAAAGTTACAAATATGTTAACTGCAACATGTGAATATGATATACTATTATTTTAAATGAATGGACTTCTTCTCAGGCAGACCTTAATCCTGTGATCTCCAGTGTTTGGTTTCTCTGTTCTGGGCTACTGAAATGAGGCAGTACGACATGATGGACCTGCTCCCTCTGCAGATATGAAGAGTTCATTCTAAGGTAAGGAAAACACAATGATTCTATTTTCAGGCATGTCCTCCACCATGCCCTCGGTGCCTGCTGCCCTTATCTCGAGGAAGGGGGCCTTTCTGTATGGAGTTTGCGTGTTCTCCCTGTGCTTACCTGGGGGATCCTCCATAAAATGAAACCCCCCTCTAAAAACATGCATGAAGATCACCACCTGACCAATGGTGACGATAAGAAAACTGGGTCCCCAGGCGCCGGTCGGCTGGCAGCCCACCGCTCCTGGTCTGCTGCGGAGGAATGACTGACCAAGGATGGGTTAAAAGCGGAGAAAAAATTTCACCAAGCATGGCGTGTGTGCTTGCATGTACTGTGTGGCGTGACTAATAAAGGATGTCTTTCTTTCTTTTTCTTTTCTTATACACTACTAAAAAACATACTTGAATATTATGTTCCATTACTGCCATTTTCTGCCAATACATCCCCTATTTCATACACACAGGCCCTTTAATGTCATTTAAATGGTATATCTAATTACTTAGTACTTATGTAAGGACTCATGTTCAATTTATATTTAATCGAAACTGTGTGCAATCTTTTTTTTAATCATTGCACATAATACATTGCACTAATTCCAGAGTGATCTCTTCTAATGCACATTTTTTAAACAATCGCACAATATGTTGCAATATAACATAAAAAGAGGCTGCATAACAGCTTACACTGTATGTACTTCCTAACATGGAGTCTTAGGAATCATGTTAAAAAAAACTGCCTGTGAAAACACAGGAAACAAAGATGGGAATAAGTCCAGGATTTTATTATTCTATCCCAGACAAAGCATATTATGTTGTATTTTTATAACAGCCAAAGTCCCAACACTGCGATTGTGTGTGCTCATTTATGTGCAGACAGACAAACGGACAGGGAGATGTGCATTAGGCAACATAATCTCTGTATATTCAGATTATTTCTTTCTTTTCAAAATGTGCAACATATTCTATCCTCTACCACACATTCGCCTTTTCCTAACTTCCCACATGGGGATCATTAAAGTTCTATCTAATGGAATGTTTTCCCTTCAATTTCGATCGTGTGCCTACAAATTCCTCTTGTTTTGACTAAAAACTTACAGTATTTAGGGCTCTGATCACTGCTGGTCAGTTCACAGATTTCATCATGGGACTTTAAATTACACCCAGAGGAAGAGGGAATGTTAATAAAGTTAAAAACAGGAAACACTGTGGTTGAACTTACTCTAATAGACACAGACAACTGGCAGACACACACACACAGATGCATGCACCCATGCAACCACACTCAAGTGTGTGCGCAATACCTCATGCACACACAAACACAGCATACTGAGGGAATCCCCATCCAAGTCATGCAGTGGCAATCCTCAGAGTAATCCCTGGATAAAATGTCTCAGATGGATCAGGTAGCTTCCATTAAGATGTGGTGACACCTGGACAGTCATTAAGTAACACTGATTTAAAACACTAATCCTCATGAGGACACCTGCAACTCAAAGCCCTCGGTAGCATTAACAGACTAGGAAAATTCTTAAGATGAATTAAGCATCTTGTTAACATTTGAATATGTCCTGTCTTTCAGTGGGTCTGATCTGAGATGCAGTGACAGCCGGGGATGACTCACACAAAGGGGTTGTGCCAGGACAATGTCAACATACGGTATGAGACCTAAATCAGCACAGGCTCCCAGACTTCCCAAACCGCCAGCAACAACAAGCAACACACCCAGAATTGAAACTAGCTGGAACGTCACTCATATGGTCCTGATTTCATCTCTCTCTCTCTCTCTCTCTCTCTCTCTCTCTCTCTCTTTCTCCTGCATTTTTTTTGTAAGTTGAGGAGATGGATTGGCTGCTTGGTTGTTTGGCAGACTTCTTGGGACAGAGATGTGTTGAATCCTCAGTTGCTGATTGACCCTCATTGGTTGATTGGTTTCCTTGTTGCTTGTAGGGGGTGCAACTGTCAAGTCTTTTCATAACAGAGTACTGTCACAACTCAAGGCTGGACAAAGAAGGGGAGAACACAGAAGAGTATTAACTAAAAAAAATAAGGTAAAGACAAACAAAATACATCAAAACCAAACAGGGTGGAAGTCAGGGGAGAGTACCCAGCTGATTGCCACCACCTTGTATGTCTTGCAGCCAGACCAGGTGAGCTGCATCTCCCTGATGACCCAGCTGCACCCACCAAGCTCCTGAACGAAGAGGCCTGCACAGAGGGTCCTCACAGTATTCTCCAGATTACTGTGAAGTAATCAGATAAGAATTAATGGAAGTTGTTTCCTGCCCCTTCCACCTTGCTATCTGAAGCAATATAAAGTTAACATACCAAAACCTAAACCACAGGCACTACAATAAGGCAGCATGAAAATGAGAACTGCTTTATACTTTGTCACACAAACCTCCCCCTTCTAATGGTAGCACACAAACATACTACTATGACCACAATGACCCAAAACTCTCAACCATGGCCATACCAGCTCCAATTCCCCACCCAACAACCTTGGATCCCGAGAAGCAATTTAAGGGTGAGAAAACGGCTTGCAAAAGAAGCCAGTGAATTGGATGAAGGCATGACAAAACTAGTGCACAGTTAGATGGCATTTCCTTAATGAATAGCTGTAGGACACAGTGTAAAACAGTACCCACCTCAAAATGCAGAGCTCATTTTTTGCAGGAATATAGAATAGTGAGGTGTATGGTCAGCACGTAATGAGGTTCAAAGCCCTGACCCAAAGGATACACCAAAATGTTGATCTCTGCACCAAAAGCTCATCACAAGTCCTACAAGGTGGCCTTCAGTTAGACAAAGCAAGCTCCTTCTTCACAAAATTCCAGCTAAGAAATACACACAAAACCGAACTGCACATAAACACTCCCCCAAAGTAGCACACCAAAAGGCTCCTCAGAAATAAAGGCTCGCTAGTTAACCAAGTCATTCCAAGATTCACAACACAGAGGAAACCAAGCTACAACAAAGCTCAGACTAAACCACTGAAAACATGAGCTATAGCACTTTCTACCAAAGCTGCTCACCAAGAGTTGCACACACAATATTTAAAGTAACAACTTCCTTACAACTTACATTCTAGCTCTTTGCCTACCAAACAAAATTCTACCACATGTCTAGCCATCTTGGGATGTGCAAGGCTCAAACAAAGCAGAAAATGTAACCTCCTCTGCCCATGCTTTTACGCTGGTGGTGATATCTGCCATCACACATGATTGCACACATGTACACATCAACATAACATTGATTCAGTGCACGGAGCGCATGTGGCCAAGCAGGGTGAAGATCGAATGGACAGCTCTGTAGAAAGAGAGATGGAGAGAAGGAGAAAAGGTGGGGCTGAGAGGGAGTGCCCTGGAGCATGGTGCAGCTGAATGCTGTAAAATGACAGATATGTTTACAAGCAAGTGACATCGTTAGTGTTTCAAAAACACATGGTTCCATTGCTGCCTTCAGTATGTCATAATATCACAACTACCCTTCTAGAGTTGCTTCAGCATGCCTCTGCTGTTCTGCTGTCATAACGTCATGGCATATTATGATCGTTATAGATCAAGATCAATTAATTGACGAGTTCATGGCCATGGTTATCCCCCAGCTGGCTGTTTGTGCAGATTCTAAATATTGTAATCTTAGTCATTCTTTCATTGTGTAACAAATTATCTTGACAATAAAATTGTTGGTCATGATATAGACTTTATTTGTTGCATATTTCATGTTCTCTTTCATGTTCAATTTTAATAAAAAGAGTGAACAGATGTTTGGGGTCAAAAGGTGAAGAAGTGGGTGATCTTTATCACAGTCTACATTGTTGATGTTACTGTAGTTAGAAGACGTTGAATCAAATCGTAACCACAGGCCACAGGCAATTTACCAAGATGTATTATTTTCCATAACTGAAATGACAAAGTTTCCCCTTTACGCTCAAATGGAAATATC